>NC_056746.1:247830419-247937919 GCF_019279795.1 Protopterus annectens | reverse complement strand
CTTATGCTTTGACACCTTTCTTTGTAGTGTTTTTAACCTAAGCTTTCTTGCTGGGACACCCTCAATAGTTTCTCTTTATGTGCACTGTTGGCTTGTTTGTTCCACCAGGGTAAGAACCAGGCATTCCCCAGACTGGACAGCCCTGTCAACCAAACATTTCCCATGTAAGTTGAGAATTGGGCATTAGGAAGGAGGCCAGATGCTGGTCCCAAATAGGCCCCTACCTAACCTCTCCATATAAGTGGTCTGTAGACTAATGATAGCTGCCTGGTCAAGGAGGGAGATACATTCCTACACATGTTCTTTCACTAAGTCAGTTGTGCAAGTGCTACTTCTGCAGTGTGAGCTTGCCAGACTTCTTGCATTGGCATGGATTTCCTCACTGCTAGACATGGCTAATGTGGTTTGCCTAGCTGCCTCCCATCGCACAGGATGAGTGAGGTGGTATTGGCTAGTCAGGGTAATCTTCCCCTGCCAGGTCTCTGCAGCACCTAACCTGTGGGTCTTCATCATTCTATTCCATGTGGCTTTGCTATCTGTAACTTTGTTTCTTGAGCTGCTGTCTAAAAATTATATTTCTTTCTTTTTTTTTTTTTTTTCGTTTGTTAATCAACTGATCTGACTAAGCATTAATGTGTTCTTAAATGGAAACCACCAATGTCATTAAGCTGCAGACGTACAAAATATGTTGTGCCGAAGCAGTTAAGCACAAGCATGTGCATCTGCCTTACAAATACAAAGGGACATTCATACTAAAATGTGGGAACAGGAACACACAAGCGGTAAAAGAGACAGCAGGAAGAGAACAAGGATTAGACCACAATAAATATTTGTTTGAGAGGTACAGATGGCCAGCAGACAACAGAAGACAGGGCAGGGCATGTGAAAATGTAAAGAGAAGCAGAAGTGACCTGCGTTCATGCTGAAACAGTAACCACACGAATCAAAAACAAATGCAGAAATGCAGACTTCTCTCAGTCTGTGGAAAAGAGCATTGACTAAAAGTTTGTGTCATGCTTGTTAAATACTTGTTTTAAGGAAGCTATCATTAGAGTTTTGTAAGTACTCGGCTTGTGACTTTTGCTCTGGACACCTAGAAAGAGATCTGTAGTAAGAACTTTGGGTAGTAAATTGTACCATTCTGTTATGCTGTTTGTAAAAAACACACTCCTTGTTTACTTTCATTCAGTTAGCTGAAAAAATAACATTTAGTTGTAGTTTTGTCACTTTGAAAGGGAGGAGTAAAGTTACCTATATGAGTAATTTTGTTAGGATCTCTTGTGCTTACCAGCGTGTTGAGAAGAAGTTGTACAGGGAGAAGCAAAGGTATGAGGAAGGAGACAGTGCTGAAAGCAGGGTGGCAGAAAAGTGGGGAAAGCCAGGGGCTCACACGCACAGGGCTTTTTAATGAACTAAAATCATCTCTGTGAAACCAACTAGTTCAAGAACAGAGTCCATGTGGAGGTTATGTTCCAGGATAAAAATACCTGCAAGTGCTTGAGAGGGTATTGTAGGAGAAATAAAATTAGGCTAGAATCTTAACTTACTTTGTGCCTGGGAATATAGGCTGTTGCACTGGGTGCATTAATAGTCAAAGTAGAGCTAGGAAGGCAACCAGCGGGGAGCTCCGTGTAGATGAAAGCAAGCTAGATAACCCTTCCCAGTCAAGTGTTCCAGAGGTGAGTGACATCATAGACATGAAGGCCAGTCAGACTACAAGCAATTCTTTGCTTCTCCTAAGTTTATTTTAGTCTTTCCAAGTAAATCAGTACGTTGGTGTGCTTCTGTCAGACTTACACTTCTTTTAAATACATCTGGATGACTGCGTAACAGGTAGACTGCAGTGAAGTGAAAAAGTGAGTAAATAAAAGTAGGAATTTAGAGTAGAACTCCAAACAACTGAACAAACAGAATGGCATAAACACTCCTAGTTAGATCTTAATTATTTAGTTATCATGTAGTATAGATATGTAAAATACAACCACAGAAATAAGGTATAGTAGTACAAATCAAATAAACATTGTTAGTCAGAAGGAGGCAACTGGGCGGCCATGGTGGTGCAGTGGTTAGGATTGTCACCTCACAGTAAGAGGTTCTCCGGTTCGATTCAGTGCCTTCTGTGCAGAGTCTGCATGTCTTCCCTGTGGTCGTGTGGGTTTCCTCCGGGTGCTCCGGTTTCCTCCCACATCCCAAAGACATGCTGCAGGTGGATTGGACACTCTAAATTGGCCCTAGGTGTGTTTGTGTGCGCCTTCTGTGGAAGGTTGGGCGCCGGGCAGGCAACTCAACACTGTAAAACTCCACTGCCAATCATGAGCGGACAGGTGATCTGCTGAGGCGACCCCTAACTGGGAAAAGCCGAAAGAAGAAGAAGAAGTCAGAAGGAGGTAACCGGTATGGAAAACAGGGTTGTCCAGTCATGTCAGGAACCTGGGTGCATGGTGACTTTCTCAAAGGTTCTATGTATGTCTACAACCACCACACCAAGAATACTTTGATTCAGAGATTACAAAGCTTGGTTGCACCAAATGGAAGGGAGAGAGCAAGTGTATGGGGCTACTACAGAGAGGAATTGATTAAGGTGATGTTTTGTGGTAACAACAGACTCCACCTCAATAAAAGAGGGTAACATTGCTGAAAGAGAGAGAGACAGCTTCAAGAATTATGTAGACATCCCTGTGTCTTTAAAATTATGGCCAAATGCACAACTAAGGTGGGATGGAGGGGACCTCTGTCCTGGGTGCAGGCTGTTAGGGGGTGCAATTCGGCACTGTAGAAAAGGCCCTGATAGATCCTTGTAAGTTAGTGATGTTGAGCATGAGTGACAACCAGTCATTTAAGCAGCTGTGGTTAAAAATCATAGCTGCTTAAATGATTTAAAAACTGTCTGTTTTAGCAACTGTAGCAAGGAGCTGCCATAGCTTCTGAAGAAATAACGAGAATAAATAACATAGTAGCTATTTCTCTAGTAACGTAGCCTTTTTTGCTCCTCAAGACTGGTTGAGGGGGTGCCACCTGGGGATTGTCCAGGGTACCAACTGTATATATATATATATATATATATATATATATATATATATATATATATATATATATATGTGTGTGTGTGTGTGTGTGTGTGTATGTATATATGTGTATATGGATTCACTTTATAACATCAAAATACTGAAATGTCGAATTTCAGTATCTCAAAGCTATAAAGTCGAATGTTTGAAATAGCGAACGTTCATAATCGCGAATTTCACATATGTCGAATATATGTCGAATTTGCGGTTATGAAGTTGCGCTACGTAATGTCCGGGTTTGTGTTTTGGTTGTGCGAGGTGCCGTGTGTGGATGTAGGTGTTATGTCAGGTAAGTGAGTGTTTTGTAAGGGTTTTGAGTGGGAGTTAGAGTGTGTGTGAGGGATTGGAGAATGTGCGTGTGTGAGTGAGCTTTTGTGTTGTGTTTGTGTGATCTCGGAGTTAGTATATATAAGTAGGGGGGTGTGGGGGGTGCAGGGGGGCTTGCCCACCTGCTTATGTGTGTGTGAGTTGTGTATGTGTGTTTTTTTTTTATGTTGTGATGTGGGTGTTGTGTTGTATGTTTAGTGTAGTGTGTGCGGTGTTTTCGGTTATGTGGTTTCGCGGTATTTGTTTGTCAGTGTTTTGTGGATTCGGTTTTATAGTCTCGAGATACTGAAATTCGATATTTCAGCATTTCAAGGTTATAAAGTGAATCTGTATATATATATATATATATATATATATATATATATATATATATATATATGGATATATATATATATATACATATATATATATATATATATATATATATATATATATATATATATATATAGAGCTATATAAAGTACAGTGATACAGAGACTTTCCACATATATCTACATAACACATTTACATAACGTACACACACAGCAACAGTTAAGGAGACATCCCTGTTATACACATTTATATTTATATATATATATATATATATATATATATATATATATATATATATATATATCATGAATGTGTGGGGATGTACGAATGTCCTCACAAACCCTTGAAATGCTGGGATTATCTGCACTTACACATCACAACAGTTGTCCAATGGAACTAGAGACCAAGGCCACAACAGTATATAATCCACTCACCTAGAGATCCCTGAGCCTGTGGAATGTCACCCTGTAGACAGACAGCTGTATTCTACAGCTCTCATCTCTTTCATAAATATTATTTCTCAAGCTAGGGAACAAAATAAACTTGCATCTTGTCTCTTTCTTGACCTATCAAAAGCATTTGATACTATCCACCACCCATTACTCTTAGAGAAACTCTCCCACCTAAACCTATCCCCTGCCACTATCTCCTGGTTCACTAGTTATTTTAGTAACCGCTCCCAGTCCGTCAAATGGGATTCAGCTATCTCCCCACAACTTCCAGTACTGATGGGAGTTCCCCAAGGATCAATCCTTGGACCATTGCTTTGCAACATTTTCACCAATCAGCTATCTAGCTCTACTCCTCACTCATCCCTAATGCAATATGCTGATATCTCCACAGTCATCACTATTGCAGGCACACTTCCCTTACTCTAGCCTAAAACTCAGAGATCTGGCTCAACCAAAACCATCTAATCCTAGACCCAAAAAAGACCAAACTCCTCCTCTTTCTTCCAAAAGCAATGACCCACCTGAAACCAAACTTCTCTATCTCCTCCCACAACAACACACCCATTATGGGGGATAATCTCACTAAACTACTAAACTCCTTGGGGTCATCATTGACGACCAGCTAAAATTTGACCAGCATGTGCTTAACAACATCAAGAAAACCCACCAAAAACTCGGCCTTCTTTACAGAAACAAAACCTTTCTCTCCCCTCAAGCAAAAATTGCTCTATCACATGCCTACCTTCTTCCAACCCCTCTTTATGGCTCTCAGATTCTCACCAACCTGCAGACCTCTCTTACGGCCAAACTTGAATCCACCTTTAACAAAGTAGCAAAATTTGCCGCTGAACTTCCCTACTCCTCTCACCACTGTCTTGCTCTACAAAAACTGAAATGGTTAGAGCTCCCTCACAACCTTACTCTCTCCCAGCTCCAAATAATCCATTCCATTCTATACCAGCCCACATTCTACCCCACAATATCACCCATCATCTCATCCTACACCCCAACTAGGTCACTCCGGAGCTCTGACCAACACTTTCTCACCATAACTAAACCCAAACTCAACATAGGCAAAAACCTGTACAGCTATTACCCCGCCAAACACTGGAATAAACTCTCACTAGACATACGTAACACTACATCCAAACTTCTATTCAAAAAGCCTGTGAGTAATCACCTTAGCTTAAATAAACTCTGCCTCTGTTCTCAGCCCCTCAACTTACCCACCTCTCCAGCCCAATCTTTCACTTCTCTTTCTCCTACTAGTACCTAACATTACCTCCTTCCAAACTCACCCTCCCTTCTTCTCCACTAAACCCTTTCCCTACTTCTACCCCTATCTGTCCTTTACTATATCTATCTCCTCACCAGTAGAATGGTCAACAGCTACAGTTGCACTCTTATCTCTCCTTCACTGCTATCAAATCACTCCTTACTAGCTTCCTTTCTCTCTACTTTAAATTCAGTCTCTCCTGGACTACCTGCCTTATATATAGAGCTAGCCAACAATGTATATAATCTGTAATCATTATTATCATTGTATACTTGTTTTACATTGTTAGTTTTTTTTTCTGTATTAGCAAGTGTTTTTATTCTTGTAACTTGCATATATTTTGTAATTCTGGAGATTTTCTCCCTGGGTCTCCACTGAAAAAGGGCCTCGTCCCATATGGACCAACCCGGTCAACAAATGTCAAATAAGTAAATAAATAAATATCAGCCAACTGTGTGTGTTTGTGTGTGTGTGTGTGTGTGTGTGTGTGTGTGTGTGTGTGTGTGTGTGTGTGTGTGTGTGTGTGTGTGTGTGTGTATAAATATATACCCTTGCAGCACTATGGACATGCCCTTACAGGCTATCCCTGTACAATAGTTATGCATTTTATGGTCCTGTAACTAGCTGCTGGCCCTAAATTGCCCTTCTCTACATAATCATAACTGATGTCTGTCACCTGTCTGACCTGGAGACAGGATAGTTGTACATGTGTCAACTCCAACACCACACCTTGTAGATTTGTAGGTTCAGAAAACCCAGGTGACACATATCAAGGGTAGCAGACTGTCTCATAAATTATGAATGCATGATTATGCTGACTGCCTCCAGTGTCCCTGATAGACTGTTCTACACATATGCACCTAGGGAGCCATGCACGTATACTGCCGTACCGTGTTGATGTCATATTTCTGCTTTGCTACCATGCCATCCTGTGCCCATGACACACCTGTCATTCTGTAACACTACTGCCAGCTCAACATCATGCAACAAAGAAACACAAAGTGTGATGTGTAGTCATGACACATGCCAGCATAAAGTACCTACTGTGGCCCACAATATGTGGCATGGCAATACAGTACAGTACTGCACTACACAAGTACATGTCAAGGAATGTAGATACCCTGTGCATCAGACATATAATAGCATGTCCCTGCATCGATGTCATGGATTGCAGGGATGTGGCACAGGTATCATCCCATGTACAGGATGTGGTGTGGGGGTGCTGGAGGCCTAGGCTGTGGAAAACAGTTGACAGCATGTGTGTGAGTCAGGAAGGGGTGCGGGTTATATGGGCCATGGAGAGATGCTGTGTGTGTCTTTTGGTGACCTGCATGTGACAGTGGTGTTTGAGTGTGTGTGTGTGTACACATTTAAGCCCAGTGCTAGCTCTACATGTGTGTAAGTTGAACAGCTGTGGACCGTACATGGTAGAATGGACAGTTCACTATCTCTGTCCATGAACACTGGAACTGGCTCTGCCAGGAGTAGCACTGGCACCATCATGCCCAAGGTCAGATGTTGTGCTAGTTTCTGATGGTGACTGCTGTCTGCTGAGGCTGTGCCCTCTACAGGACTGCTCAGGATCATGTGTCCATGGGCTGCCAAGTCATGCTGTGGACAGCACACTTCCCTCTGTAGTGCTGGAGGTACTGCCACTACAGGAGTGTGACTGTGCACGGCCAAGTGAACACTCAGCAGATGGTGTTGCTGACCTACAGCCACATGTCCATCATCCAACTCCAACCAGATGTTCCAGCACAGACAATGTGTGGTCCAAGACAGACACTGTCTCAGCCCACTGTCTGTCCACTGCATTAGTGAACTGATCCAGGGTGTCCTCAATGTGGTGGAGGCAGTCACAGATGTCAGACTGTGCTGCATCCATAACCCACACTATCCTGTTCAATGTTGCCACCCTCTGATTGTCCAATATCTGTGGCCTCTGGGGACTGGGTGTGTGTGGGCATACTGACTGTGTGTGGTGACAATGGGGACAAAAGAGGGATGACAACCTCTGGGACAGATTCAGCCCCAGACAACCCCACCTGTGCCTCTCTTTGGCCACCATCATCATCAGAGTTTGATGAGACACTGACATCAGGTTGTGAAGGGGACATACTCCAACCCCCTGTTCACCTGTGAGACATGAGATAAAAGCAGTACATTACCACCTGCACTATTATGTATGGTAATCGACACAGACTCATACAGATGAGTTTCCACAACTGCATTACTAGTCCCACATCTCCTTACCTCTGCTGCCATGAACAACAGACAACCTCACACCAACATACACAGACAAGTCCAGGCCTTTATAGCATGCACTTCAGCCACATCCAGGTAAAGTTGCCAGTACAATCTGCCTATAAGGTATGCAATATGACACCATATATGATAGAACTACACATAAAACCCAGTACACCTGTCTTGAGAATGATATACTAGTATTAGTGACACTGCCTCAGGTATGTACCATCTCCCTTTTGTGTTTGACTAGGCATCTTGGAGTAATTGCCTATTGTAAACCAGGCAGCTTACTCACTCATAACTTTAAGTGCAAAGGTGTTAATGCTCATTCAGATACACACCTGTGATTACTCAGTCTATGAATTGTAAATTACTGTTCCAGAATGGAACATAAAAATAGTCAAATCTGGCTAAACACAACATTTGTACATAGGCAGTATGGCAGCCCTTAACTTTCATAGGATATATATGATCTGTAAAACAGTAGTATCACACTTACTAGGTACAGGACCACAGATGTGGGCCAAGTTCTGCCCACAATGCTGCCCACTGTTCCCAGTTATGTCTCCCCTGGACAACATGATCTGATGGTGTTGTCTCAGGCCATCCAATATTATGTCATTTTCCACATGTGAGAAGGGAGCATGTCTCCTGTGGTACATGATTCCTGAAAGACAACAAGAGGGGAACATATTACAGGATCAGATATGTGGACATCCACTATGTAGAGGTCCAGCACGCCCATAATGGCCTGCTGTATCCACTGCTCCCTCACACGTCATACTGCATAGTCTGGCAACACACTATGTGTGTGGATACCACCAAGATAGAAGAAATACTGGGGTATGTCCCTGTGTGCTGTGACAGATTTTGCTGTATGTTCCTACACTAAGCACTGCAGTCTACTGTGGTGTGTCCCCTATGGGCAAACTCCCACTAATATGTCATACGGCCACTGCCAGACAAATAGCAGTGTGCTATTACAACTATATGGGGACAGTCCAGCAGCACCAGTGTGCCACAATGACAGTGAGCAATGCAAACCTACTGTAGTATATGTTCCCTGTAGGCATCATACCTCTCAACTATGCAGATGTTTGCAGAATATCAAGATGTTTGCCTCATGGTTTTGGTCATTTTCACACAAACCTGTGGATGTCTGACAAATGGTTGGCCAATCATTGATGGTTGATGGCAGAAAATAAAGATAGATATCTGAGTTTCAGACGTCATACCCTTCAGAACACTGTTATGCTACTGTAATATCTGTTATTCTATTCATGTTCTTACTTTGTACAAGCAATATTTAAACACTGTTGCTGATTTTGGGCATTTGTCCCCCCATTAATTATGACATTGTCCTGATTTGTTGCTGTAAGAGGTTGACAAGTATGTTAGGCATAGCTGTCAACCAAACAGGGACAAATGTCAACAGCAATAGGGATGCAGCCAGAGTATGTCAGGGACATTCAGGGACACTTTAATACGTTAGAACTATTTATGTGAGACAGTGACTGAATGAGAGGAGGTGATTTACAGTCCATCATTTGACATTACAGGACTGTACACCCTTACTTATTGTTGCTATGTATTATGTGTTATCCACCAGCTTTCCTACAACAGTCAACTGTTGTAGGATGGACTGAAAGGGACAGAGGTATGATATGACTGAAAATCAGGGACAGTTGTAGTTGTGAGGCATACCTGTAGGTGTAGGACAGCAGAGTATCAATGACATGTCATTACCATAGATCTAAGACAGGCTTACTGTTGTGATCTCTATTCCACATACCTCCATCCTCCCATATGCATCCTGTTATATGCAGAAATCATTTACATACTTGGTGGAGTGCAGTACTCCTTTGCTAAACTTTGCTCCCAGTACTGTTTTGCAAAGACTGTCTCTGTGTGAGGTAAGTCTCATACAGATTTGTTCCCCATAACCAGCTGCTTGCCTTTTTAAGGTACTGCTCATTAACAGGTAATTGCCTCTGCATCAATCTGTGGATTAGAATTGCCAATTGTGGCCAAAACAGCTGAATTGCACTATCATGGGCCAATGACATACCACTACAGTGCAATATATAAGGCCTTCATGTAGACCTGGGTCCTGGATCTTGGTATGAAAATCAGCTGACTATCCAAAATATCTCTTGGAGAGGCCCCCAGTTGAATATGTCTTGATGTGGACAAGTATCTGTCATAGCAGATAAATATCTGGTTAACTACATTTTACATGCATAACCACTTCTTTTCACAGGAACACCAGGACTGTAGGTGAAGTGATCACCAGAACAATCTATGTTACCTATTAATTTACCATACCACTGTATTAGGTAGCATTTATACATTCACTGGGATTCAGTTATTGGTGAATGATCATAGTATGGACGATTTAATTGGTGTTTTTGCAGGTACAATGTTATCAGGATCCTCCACCATGCATATGCAACTGCCAGATGTCACAAATCTGTTAGTTACAATTTTAATAAAACACACCATAAGTTAATAAAAGACAAGTGCTTTCCAATAATACCAAGGTTTTATGCAGATTGTTAACAGTACAAACCTGATTTATTTAGCAACATGTGCCTTATGTCCTTGTTATTATGTGGGCAAAACCACACAAAAATTAAAAGAACGCATTAGTAAACATCTTTATGAGATACGTAGAAAAAATGATAAGAATGTTTTGGCCAAACATATAATTATGTATCCTGATCACCATTTTACTTTTAAAGTGTTACAATTAGTTCATATTAACTGTAGAGGTGGTGACATAAATAATTTAGAACAAGTGGAATTGCGATGGATTTTAAGATTGCAAGCACAAGGACAACCAGGGATTAATAGCAGTGTTAGTTAAAAGCATGTAGGTTGAAGAGATTTTGAATGTATATATTCCTTTAAGTAATTAACTATTCTTAATTACCTTCATTGCTAAATTGGTTTGTATTGTATTTAAGTGCAAGCTTTGTACATATATTTGTATAAGACCTGAGGAAGCACATGCAAAAGTGCTTGTCTTTTATTAATTTATGGTGTGTTTTATTAAAACTGTTATAGCAGTCATGGTTATCCAGCTGTTTTTTTATCTGATTAGTACTTGGACTTCCAGTTTGGATTCTTGGTGCACACTGGTGATTTTTTATTCTACTATTTTCTTCTTTTATCAACGTGTACACATGGCTGAAAGCTGTACTTTATATCAAGTGAAGAAATGCTAAAGAAGATAAGTAATGAGGTGTTTCAGAGACAAGAGAATCCTTTTTTATCTCTTACTTTTGGCAATAGTATGTCTACTACATCTACCATTAATGTTGGTGAGCTTGAAGGATTTAATAAATCTCTGAAGGCGTTGGAGGATGATCTTTATAAGCTGAAATGCTTTGTTTGGCAACTCTTGCATCTGGAAGCATGCCTTCATTTTCATATCATCCCCAGGGGTATGAGAGTATTGTTGTGAATGCCAACTTGCGGCAAAGCATATCCTGAATTGCTTCGACAATGGCAACAATTGAATCTGGATTTTGGCTTCAAGTATGTTAACCTAATGTTGGATTATTTTAAATCTATTGAGGAAGAACTTTTCCTCAAGACTGAGTGTATGGACTCTGAACTAACCATCCATTATAAAGAAGCTCTATATCAGACTCAAATTGCCAACAATGTGCTCTAATGCTTTACTTTATGAAACAAAGCTACAACAGACTAAGCAGAAAAAAAAATTGCAATGTGATTATAATGATTTTCGCATGGGTAATGTTTTTGTGTGGCCTATGTTTGATAATAAAACTCCTCTTGAGAGTAATAGGAATGAAATAGAAACCAATGACACTATTGAAACAATCAGAGTTGCCACAGACAACCCTCCCTTATTGGTTTCTATCGGCAGCAACGTAACGCAAAGTGATAAGCTGACACCCACTCCAGTTTTGTCAATGGATAGTGATTCTGTGGCCATGACTCCTCCTCCCAACCAACAAGCTCTGACTTACACTTAAGCTGGAGCCAAACCTAAGGTAATGAATCCTACTACTATGGAACATTTTTTACCGGTCCCAATACAGCAGCAAGGACTAGGTTTTACTTGGTTGATGAGTTGAGGATGACAGAAACAGAAGTTCTTGGGAGACCGAGGATATGTGGACAACAGAAGGATTCGGAGGTACAAACACTTGTAGTGAATCTATCTGACTATATGTTGAAATCTACAGAACGAAGGGTACTTGACAGAGGTCTACTGTATGTTCCAGCGGCAGCAGCCAAGTTAAGTGACATTAGTACTGACATTAGGATGTTTGCTCATAATTTGTCCTGTAAATTAATGTTTCAGGATAATGGAATGCATAATATGGCTTTGAGGTATAGTAGGCCAAGTATGTTTGTACACCCTATGCCTAGACATGTTGAATACTTTGTTAAAATTTGTGAGGAAGAATTATCTAAGACCCTCAATCGACCAAGATCTAATCAAGATTTTTATAAATTGACACGAGCTGAAAGGGAAGCACTTGAAAATTTGAACCCACAATCCTGATATTTGTATAAAGCCTGCTGATAAGGGAGGGGCTGTCATTCTGTTAAATAGGAGCGATTATGTTAAAGTTATGAAAGAGCTCCTTAGTGATACTGAGACATACTCTGAAGTTAATAGGACTATTATTGAGTTGATTAACAACAGGATTCATGATTACTTAGATGAATTACTTGCAGGTAGATATATTAATGAATGTTTGTATAATTTTTTATATGTGACACATCCAGTAATACCAATTATTAAAGGCCTACCAAAAACACATAAGTCTGTGAACCCAGCCCTTTGACACCTATCGTCTTAGGGGGTGGTTGGGTGACTGAGCCCCTTTCTATTTATGTTGAAAACAAACTGAAGGAGGTAATACTTAATATTGTCAACATATTGAAAGATACAATACATTTTTTACATGATTTGAAGGAATTCACTCATGATATAGATGCCTCTGGTTATTTGATGGTGACTATGGATGTCAGGAATTTATTCATCTGTATACCAAATGAATATGGTACAGAGGCTATCAGGGAGATTTTGCTCACCACTGACACATTCACTGGTCTTGATATTGATATTATATGTATGTTCTTAGATTTTATCCTGAGTACTAATGTGATCATGTTTGAAGAGCAGTTATATTTGCAAAAATGGGGTGTCGCTATAGGCACTCCATGTGCAAACTCTTACGCAAATCTTGTTATGGATTTTTGGGAATCTAAATATTTGTTTCAACATCTAGATAGAAAATTAAGTTATATAGACATTTTGTGGATGATGTCTTTATGTTTTGGGATGGAGATGAAAATTCACTTACTGAATTTATTATTTTGATGGAATCCACTATGAGTTTTTTGAAGTTTACCATAACTAGTTCTTACCAACACATTGATTCTCTAGAAGTGTATCTTTGTAGAGAAGAAGGGGGAAATACATCTACTACCCTCTATAGGAAACCTTGTTGGCATAATGGGTTATTATGTTATGATAGTATGCACCCTCTTTTCCATTTTCCCCAACATTGTGAAAAATCAACTGTTAAGGGTTAAGAGGGTATGTGAAGGTAGTAATACATTTGACACTGAGATGGAACAAATGGAACAGCATTTTATGGATAGAGGATATGAGAAGCAATTAGTACAGGAGGTGCAACGGAATATCCTTTATAACACACAGGATGGTGACATTATTAGTGGTATTGATAACCTGTCCAGTAAGAAACACTCTTGCTCCTTTGTAACTAATTTTACTAGTAGCAATAGTGTTATAAGAAGAATCGTTCGTAAACATTGGCCGTCGTTGACTACAGACAATAACACAGCCAGGACTGTGGGTGAAACACCACAATTTGTTTATAGAAATAATATTAACTTGAAGAAGTTGTGTCAAGACAATAAGAGAGTTAGTTCAGTGGTACCCAATCCAGGTACATTGCCATGCAGAAAATGTAGTTTTTGTTGTGTAATAAGTAAACAACAGGAATTTGTATGTCCTAACACTTCTTTTAATTTTATACCAAGGTTTTATGCAGATTGTAACAGTACAACCCTGATTTATTTAGCAACATCTGCCTTACGTCCTTGTTATTATGTGGGCAAAATCACTCAAAAATTAAAAGAACGCATTATGAGATACGTAGACAAAATGATAAGAATGCTTTGGCCAAACATATAATTATGTATCCTGATCACCATTTTACTTTTAAAGTTTTACAATTAGTTCATGCAACTGTAGAGATGGTGATATAAATAATAATTTAGAACAAGTGGAATTGCGATGGATTTAAGATTGCAAGCACACAGACTACCAGGGATTAATAGCAGTGTTAGTTTAAAACCTGTTTTAAAAGCATGTAGGTTGAAGAGATTTTGAATGTACATATTTCTTTAAGTAATTAACTATTCTCAGTTACCTTAATTGCTAAATTGGTTTTGTATTGTATTTAAGTGCAAGCTTTGTACATATATTTATATAAGACCTGAGGAAGCACATGCAAAAGCGCCTGTCTTTTATTCATTTATGGTGTGTTTTATTAAAATTGTTGCAACAGTCATGGTTATCCAGCTGTTTTTCTTTATCTGACTTCCAGTTTGGGTTCTTGGTACATGCTGGTGATTTTTTATTCTACAAATCTGTTAGGTTCTGATGATAATGATGGCAGCCAAATCCTGGCATTGTCAGGGGGGCACCATGTCATTGTTAGACATAGGCAATGTGATGTACACATCCCCATCGCATACCTGTGGAGCCCATCCCACAAACACTGGAAAACACACAAGGCCAGAAAGCAGTAGATAGATCTACTCAAGAAGGGACACCTTCACCTGTGGTACACTCTCCCTTTATTGCTGCAGGATCCATTGAGCAAGTAGAAGACATGTTGAATGTTGTGCTGGTGATTGTGCACACCGTGTGTTCCATTCATCTCCCAAGCTAGGTGTGTCAATGGCTGCAAACAAATGTATGTGCAGAGACCTAATACAAGGACAAGCTCACACCACCACAATCCTTGCTGAACTGGTAAGGATAGCAAAAGGTCTATTTGATGTCCTCTGGAAGTGCATGGGTCATATGTGCAACATCACTGACATGTGACACATGGAGTTTGCACAAAGTAGGTGTCCCTCTGCAGTCAGATATCATGGCTGATGCACTTCCCATGGCTAGTCCATCTCCTTCTTAGATGATGAAGGCCACAGTGGAAGGGGGAGGCCACAATCAGGCATATATAGTACAACCCCACTACTCCACTATTCAGTGTTAAGGGAAGTACATTGTGAGATGGTCATCTATGCAGCTGAGGCATTTATGCTGAGTCAGCCCAGGACATGGACCACAGCTCACATTCACTGAGCACTCCATCATCTTTGCATGGCAAGGATTGTGCCTGTGACCCTCCTGAGAAAGAAAGAGAGCATCTGCGGATGAGGACTGGCACAACTAAGCACATGCTTCCTGTGTTTCCTGGACCTACCAGTTCCTGCAAGAGTGCTGTAATATCTGCTGAGTCTGTGTTCCAACAATCACTCAGTCAGGCTTCCACAGTGCCTACAAATACACACACACACACACACACACACACACACACACACACACACACACACACACACACACACACACACACACACACACACACTAGTGGTAACAACACCCCCATCTTTGTAGTTTACCTTAGTCTCCTCACTCACCCCGCAGATATATAACATGCAGAACACAAAATAATGTTAATAAAAATATACACTATTGCCCATTGATGACACTTGCCTCTGTTGTCTTCCCACCTGTGCACATAACTCTTCCCTGCCCTTTGTATTTTATTTCTTGGGTAGCCTATGAGAAGTTTTTTGTGGATCAGTTTTTATTTTCTATATAATGATTTATTCTGGCACATATTTATAAACTGTCCTCTGCCTCTTAGCCACTGCCATGGCACACTGTGTCTGCCTTTGTTTGGCATAGCTATCCCATGCAGCCAGCTCCTCTACAACCACATCCTTCACGGCTGAATCTGCACCTTCCTCCTTCTCTTGAATGTGGCTGTCCTGCTGTAACTGGCTGCAGATAATGATGTCATGTAAATACATAAATGACAAAGCCCAGAAAAACATCCACTTTTCTTAAAGTTCACATAAAACATGCTCTAGTGCCTCAGCCAACAGCCTTTCAAGACTTCAGAAACACAAGACAAATGTCCTACTTAAATACTCACACCAATTAAATAATTCAAGCAATTAAAAAAATTATACAATTAAAATATTACCCAAGCAATACATTATATTAACTTGTACCTTGTTCAAACAAAAAGGTTATGATTTACAAGTTATTAGGGATGCCATGATAAGGTTAATATTGGGTGGCCAATATAATAGGACTACTCAATATTATGAAAGTAATCAGTTTATAAGCGACTGGATTCTATAAACAGGATTTATATTGTTACTGTATATAATATTTTTACTGAAAGGGTTTTTGATATTATTTAAGTTTTATTGTTTTTTTTGTTAAAAAATAAATATTTGGTTAAGTTTTTACCTACTAAACCATATTTTTCCATAAGAGGAGTTGCAGCATAAAGGACATGATTGTACACAGCTAGTATTCTATACCTGATGTGAGGTTAGGGTCTGAAGTTCAGAATGATGGTACGTTTCCATGTGGTAATTGCTCAGGTTGTAAACATATTTCTTTTAACAGAATTAATAATACTGTGAATACACCCGGGGTATTTTTAATTGCAATAATGAGGGCACTATTCATGCTTTGAGATGCTCCTGTGGTCTTTTTTATGTGGGGTAAAGCTAGAGAGCTTTTAAAATTAGACTACAGGAGCATCTGAGAGATATTATAAAGAAAAAGACTGAGTCCGTAATGATGTCACGTAATACTGCACAGACTGAAAAGGTCTTATGCTATGTAGCAGGGCCATACTGCAGCAGGTACATCCAGACAGTGGAAACAAGCCTTTAGCAGGCCCAACACGTATTCAACAATGACATGGGTCTTTGAAAGGATATAGTTGTAGACATTCTCTGCCATGGTCTGGGGATTTCTGATAGTTGTCATTAACCCAGGCTCCAGAGCATCTCTATTATTGTTAATAAGATGTCTCTGGGTAAAATCACCTCATACAAACTGCTGGTATAGGTTGCACTTGTGCCAGATGTTGGGGTCATGGGCACTGCCTATGTGGCCTGTGGCTACTCCATCAGTACTTCAGTGCCAGGCTACAGCATGCAGGGATTCATATGTTTTACATGTTCAACAGAGGAAAGATCCAACACCATCTAGGCCATTTAGGCTATATCCCATTTCTCTGACTTACTGGGAGCGTGAGACTTCATCACTGCATCGAGAAACCAGTGGAGTATCCTTGACTTGGATGGCTGGGATACATCAATATTTTTCTCTCTTGGTTGCTGAAAGGTCCCTGTAGCTAGTATTCTCAAAGCCACTTATACCTTGGTATCCACAAGATTATGTACTCCACACATCTCACAGGCCTGCATATGAGGTGACACATCCTGATCAGCTCATGTATGGTGCCTCTTTCCTCATGGTAGATGTCCACAATTTCTGTCGCATGTAGGGCATAATATTTTAAGGTGACATGATTCAATTATGGGAGAAAAAGAGCAAGATTGTGACAATGGCAGGGTCTACTTCTAAAACTTGACTCCCAGAAGATCGACTGTTGAAACCACAATTATGAAACCGTGGAACCGCGAATGTCGGGTGTTTACCAGGGTAAGCAAACACTTGGCCAAATGCAAATAAAACTTATGCAGAGATAAGTAAAACCCATCTAGGTGGGTGGCTATGTCCCCCACGACCCCCCTAACTAAATAAACCAAGTCCAGGATTGCACTACAGTGGTGAAAGTGGCATGTTGGATTACTTGCCCTAGTACACACCTGATGTTCGAGGTTCCGCAGTTTCGTGATTGTGGTCTCGGGATTATGACAGTTGATCTTTTTGGAGTCGGGTTTTAGAAGTAGACCCCAATGGCAATAAGTACAACTTGTGTATATATATATATATATATATATATATATATATATATATTTATCACTGAATTTACATTTCTCCGAAAGGCAATTCCACAAGTCTGTTTTCACTAAAGTGCATTTATCCGAAAATGCACTTTCATGAAAAACCTGTTCACTGAACAGCAAAATAAAAAAAATATACTAAACACATTTATGCAGTGGGGCAAGCCCCCCTGCACCCCCCTGCTACTTATATATTCTAACTTCGAGATTGAACTACAGTGGGGAAAAAGGGAATATTCCCTTATCCTCACTGTGCTCTGATCTACAACAACAAGCTTGCTTGCTGTTTGATAAACAGGTTTTTTGCAAAAGTGCATCTTTGGATAAATGCACTTTTGCAAAAATGGAGTCATGGAATTGCCTTTCGGAGTAATGTAAATTCGGAGGGTCAAAGTAGACCCATGTATATATATATATATATATATATATATATATGTGTGTGTATTATATATATATATATATATATATATATATATATATATATATAAATGGATAAATATGTACAGACACACATCTCTGAATAGCTCTTTCATGTTGTCCTCATTTATATTCATGAGTTCCTTGATTTGAATAATGCTTTTCTTTACCATTTTATTATTCCATTATTTGCACACCACGTAAGCTGCAGAATTTCTCTGGCTTTTATAGTTGCTCTCAGTGTATCTCTGAATCACTCCCACTCTGTGTATGGCTGCTCTACTCAAAATTACTTAATGTCATCACAACCTCCCCTTGCATCCAAAGCTAGCTTTGTTTGAAAGGATATGCGAGTTAGACCTAAGACACTTGTTAGCTAGGAAAAAAGGAATTCAAGACAATTTATCTAAGGATGAAAAGAACATACTTGCACATCTAATGCAGCTGCTGATTCAGGTGATAAAACTAGATAAAGGGGGTAGGTTGGTCATAATGGACATTTATGACTATAATAATAGAATGTTGCAAATCCTTAGTACTGATACATATCAGAAGGTCAGTGGGTATGAGCTGAACTTGGCCTATAGGAGGATCAATGTGATGCTTAATGATCTATTTTTGGAAGGAAGAATAAGTATATATATATATATATATATATATATATATATATATATATATATAAACTATTTAAACATGATCTCACCTATAATTCCAACTATTTTTGGTGTTCCCAAAATACATAAAGATGTGAGCAATCTGCCCTTATGACCAATAGTTGATGGTCTTAACTTGATAATGTATGCTTGTGAGAGGTTTTTGGATAGTAGGCTTAAGAAGTTTTTGGAGGGTCAGGCACATATAGTTAAGGACTCTTGGCACTTTCTTAGTTTGATTAATATGATACAATACCAAGAAGAGTTCTTATTCTTGACAGTTGATGTCAAGGACCTCTTCTCGGTTATTCCTCAAGAGGAAGGTGTTCGGGAAATTTAGCAGTTCTTGTTTGGGCAGGGGTTGCCTCAAGGAGAGATCAACTTATATGTTGACCTATTCGATATAATTCTCAAAAACAATTTTATGATGTTTAATGGTGCCTACTATCTTCAAAAAGTGGGCATGGCAGTAGGTTCACCCTGTGGCACTATATTTGCCAACTTGGTAATGGTAGGTTGGGAAAAGCAGCATGTTTTAGATAGTGTATATGCTAATAGTATTGTGTTATATCTGTGTTATTTGGATGACTTATTTATATTGTGGAATGGTAGTCAGAAAAGGGCAGAATAATTCCTGTCTTATATTACTAGCACTGCACATTCTTTGCAATTTACCCATATGACTGGAGAGCAAGAAACTAATTATCTGGATGTCAGTCTCAGTAAGGATAGGGAAAATGGCAAATTTAATCCTAAAATACACAGGAAACCTACCTGCTCTAATTCCTTTTTACACTTCACAAGCTCCCACCCTATGTCCAACAAAAAAACAGTTGTTAAAAGGCAATTTGTCTGAGTCGCTAGGATGGTGAGCAATGATGTTGACCTTGTTAAAGAGTGTAGGAACTTAATGGGAATGTTTATGAGTAGGGGGTACCCAAAACAGATGCTGCAAGAGCTTTTTACTGAGGTTGAACATAAGAGAAAGAATGGTCATTTTAAACTTATCTTGCATCAGGAAACCTATAATACAAGGACAAGGAATGAAAAAGTGCGGTATTGTGCAATTTTTGTAAATTCATGTATCAAGGACAGGTAGTTGAAATTAATGGCAGAAAGTATAAAATAGGCTGCAAGCTGAACTGTAATTCAAGAGCAGTTGTTTATGTAGCTAGGTGTAACCAATGCCCTGCTTATTACATAGGAAAAATGACTTAGAGCATTGAAGGAAGAGTATACAAGCATTTATATGCTATTAGGAAGTTAAATTTAACTAATGCTTTGGCTAAGCACGTGCATATGTATGAATGATATAGTTTCAATTTTTGTGGTATTCAGCAAGTAAATGAGGAGCTTAGAGGGGGCCTATGGATGCTACACTTGGAAAGGGCTGAGTTAATGTGGCTGCTATCTTTGTATTCCTATGTGTGGCCTGGGCTTAATGATTATTGTGCAATTAATAGAATACTGAGGCTAAAAGCTCTACTTAGATTACAAAATGTTATTATAGTTTGCATGTACATACACATTGTTAGTGCATGTATTCTTGTGTACATGATTTTGCAGTCCTTAAATATTTAATTACATGTGTTTTCATTGCTATTATTATTATTTTTTTTAAGGTGTTTCTGTAGGCAGGCTCGATGATTTTAATGTATATTAACTTGTAGTAGTATTATCTCAATTTTTAACAATGAGTAGTAGTGACAATTCAAAAGGAAGCTTTGGAACTTTATAAAGTAATATGAAGTTTTGAATTCCTAATTAATGACATCACTTCCTTTTGTATGGTTGCTTAAAGGATTTTTAACAACTGAATGGTTGTTCTGATGAAGTTTGTCAATGTACAAACGAAAAGCACTTAACCATTGTAATAAATAAGAGTTTGGTCTGATTCCTGGTCGTTTTTATTGCTATTTCTACAGTTGGCCTTAATGTCATGTGAAAAATGTTTCTAAATCCTGGAAACTGACATTAATTCAAAGACGTGTCTATCAGTTCTGCTCACATTAGCATGTAGGTTACATATGAACACACAGACATGATGTACTGTTATGATATTAGGATTTAAAGAAAATGTATTTCCGTATAAAAGTGAGATTTTAACACATTATGTTTTGTGGCATTATAATTACATTAAAATTGATTTTTATTATTAAAATTGAAGCTGCAGCTGGTCCTTTCCTTTAAAGTTAAAAGCAGAATATAGGGACATTTTTCAGTTATTTATCTCAGTAACATTCTTTGAAGATTTGTGAGAATATGTAAACAGTTTTACAGCTATACCCTGCGATTCACAAAAGCTTAAAATGATGCCTAAGCCTTACCTTGGAAAGTTTCCACATCATGCTAAACAGTACTGATTCTCATTTGTTTCTGCAGGTGAGGTTTCTTCTTACAGAAGCCTTAGTACACAGACCTGTCTTGCAGGTAAAGCTGCATGCTAGTGCAGCAGTTTGGGGAGTGGCTAATGTTAATTAATCATTTGTTTCCCAAGATCCTAATTTGATGATCTGATCAAAAGGAGGAAAAAGAGAATAACTATTCACTTTATGGAAGTACTCACAGTACATGTAAATTCAAGGAAGCTATGCAGTTGAGGGATGTGTGTGTGTGTGTGTGTGTGTGTGTGTGTGTGTGTGTGTGTGTGTGTGTGTGTGTGTGTGTGTGTGTGCGCGCACGCATGTGCGCATGTTTGTAGGGGCATAAATGAATGAATGAATAAGTGTTTGTGTGCACTAGAGGAAGTTAGGTAAGGGCTTGTGAGTCTGGATTTTCGTATGTGTGTGTGTCTCAATGCTGGTGGGTTTCCTCCGGGTGCTCCAGTTTCCTCCCACATCTGAAAGACATGCAGTAGGTGGATTGGACACTAAATTGACCCTAGGTGTGAGTGTGTGTGTGTGTGTGTGTGTGTGTGTGTGTGTGTGTGTGTGTGTGTGTGTGTGTGTGTGTGTGTGTGTGTGTGTGTGTGTGTGTGTGTGCCTTCTGTGGAAGGTTGGGCACCGGGCTGGCAACTTGACACAATAAAACTCCACTGCCAATCATGAGCGGACAGATGATCTGCTGTGGCGACCCCTAAATGGGAAAAAGCCGAAAGAAGAAGATTGATACTTGCTACAGACATGCACATGGGCTCCCAAAGTGGGTCTGCTGAGTGTTAGCTTCTATGCTAATATTACTTACATGCAGAAAATGGGAGCAGCTACATGTAACCGAGGGTGCAATCCAGGAAATAATTTCAGAAATAGAGTGTGTCAGAAATCTGTACAGCTTTGCTTAGAAGCAAGGCTTTCATCAGACAGAGGTCCAGAAGGGAGGAAGGAGTTAATCTAAACTGATGAAATCTAGATATGAATTAATATGCATTAATCTGAATACACACTAACTGCAATATGTAGACTTATCTCTCATTATGAAGTACATGAATGTTTTTGTACATTATGTATCAGTATTTGCATCTGATAGATTATTAAAATTCTATAAAATGATTAAATATTAAGTACTAGTTCTTGCCTTACAGATTCTGCCGAGGGCTCGCATAAAAAGTGATTTATGTGTTACTTCTGAAAAAGGTAAAGAAGTAATTGCAAGTGTTTGCATTGTTGCTCTGTATTCTGTTTTAGTTTTTAACATTTAACTGGATGAAGCCAGATAGACAAAAATGGTTCCTGTGACTCATTTGATTTTCATTGCATTAACATAATGCTTGGATATTATTCTGTCTTGTTTAGTCATTTAACTATTTTACTTTTTCTGGAATTCTGATGTTGTACTGATGGATTTTCAGCTGACTGTTATGCTTTAACATCATTCAATATTTATAGAGCTGCTTATACACTGTAGAGTTTTTATGATTTATGGTCAGCCCTGGAATTGCCTAATATTTGACCTTTTGGATCCAGTAAAGTTATTCATTTATACTTTAAGTAAATAAATGGAATACGCAATACTGCTCGGTATTATATTCTTGTTTATTGAAAATGGTAATTTTAACTACCAACAACACAACATTATATAGCGGTGCTATAACTAATTTTAATGGTCTAGTGTAGGTTTTGCAACGGTATTTATTCAGCTTTTTGAAGTACATGAGCCCTTTGTCAGGATCTGAAAGTAGCTAATACTGGGTAGTAGGATTTGATTCCCATCTATGCATAAGAAAGGAATATAATTTCTTTCCCATGAAAGGGGTATGTGTTTCTTTCTTTCTAGCAATTGCTGAAGTCCCACTGCCTGTGTTCACATAGCTAAGCACCGGAACTTTGCACTTTTTTCTCACTCTATTTTTTAGGATGTCCGTTTAAGCTAGTAGGAGAGATGTGATATGTTCTGTACCCCCTTCCAATGTGCAAATGGTTGTTAAAGCACTGTATCCAACAATAACGTAGCCAGGGATTTCTGATTTGTACACATACTCTTGTACTACTATCCCTTAAGCAATTTCTTTTCTCTGTGGCATGTATCTTAAACATGGAATTAAGCATGTAGTACATGTATTACAATTGCTATACTAATATAATTTAGTCAGGTAGCTGGTATAGCAAGCATATGATGCCCTGACTACAATTACCTTCTTTGCTGGCTCACGTGTAGACTTTTTACTTTATTTATGTGTTTTTTGATAGGGCACCTTTTGTTCTTGTTTTGGGTTAAATGATGCCCTTAAATGAATTGTATACTGTAATGTAAGTGGTGTATGACTGTCCATGGACCACACCCAAATATTAACAGCTTATGAGGTCCTAATGAAGGGTTCATGTAGTCGAAAAGCTGAAGTAGAATGTATTGCAACCTCCATGTGTGTTTAATGAAAGGCATACTAGTCCTCTCTTATGTTTTCTGTCAGTAGACTGGCACATCAAGTTTTCCTTTTTTTATTTTGCCCTCAGGTTAGTGCATAACAAAACTCTCAGCAGTTTGCATGAAGTGCTGCTTACCAGGTAGTATTATTTTTGCCTTGAATCCTGCTAGAATAATTATCTCATGGTCTTTTGTACTTCTCTACTAAGCTTTGCTCTGTAGCCTTTAACAGCATAATATTCCTTGAAGACACCATCCTCCCAATAAAACAATTAATTTGTAGTTTATGTCCATGGGATCACCCAGTGCCAACTGTTCAAAACATAGATGTAAGCAAATAGAAGAACTAATAGAAGTACTACCACACAGATCTGGTTCACAAACTGTGTCCAAAATATGAAATCCAATGAATAAAAAGTAGAAGAAGACAGAGAAATGGCTGCTATATCCAGTTTAAAAACTTTTACTTCCATGCACAGATAGTAACACAAGTGCTTTCACCAAATAGGTATCATCAGGTGTATCAAAAAGCACTAACAAATACACACCCTTTATACAGACTAAAAATCACATGACATACATTTAAAACTAGAAATCACATGACACATATTTAAAAATGCATAAATAAACATTTTAGAAAACACAATATATATATATATATATATATATATATATATATATATATATATATATATATATGTATATAAACCAATAAAACAAACTGTAAATGTTAATTACTATGTTATGTTACTGAAACTATCTCTTTAGGGGTCTCAACTTTAATTTGGGTTTTAAAGGAACAGACTCATTTAGTCCATGCCCTGCATCCCCCCTCAGCCTCACAATCCAAGTGGATTCCAGATCTTCAGCTCTATTGCGTATATCCCCTTGTCTCACATTCTCGTAGACTCTGGCAACTACTAAAAACTGAAACTTATGAGTAGAGTCAGTATTCAATATATGTTTGGCAAGTGCATTAATGCTATTGCCCTTGTTGATATGGTAAATATGCTCCCTAATACGTTCCCTAAAAGGACATGAGGCTGAGGGGGGTGCAGGGCATGGTCTAAATGAGTCTGTTCCTTTAAAACCCAAATTAAAGCTGTGACCCCTAAAGAGATAGTTTCAGTAATATAACATAGTAATTAACATTTACAGTTTGTTTATTGGTTTCTATAAATATATATATCTATTTTGTGTTTTCTAAAATGTTTATTTATGCGTTTTAAATATGTGTCATGTGATTTCTAGTTTTAAATGTATGTCATGTGATTCTTAGTCTGTATAAAGGGTGTGTATTTGTTAGTGCTTTTTGATACACCTGATGATGCCTATTTGGTGAAAGCGCTTGTGTTACTATTTGTGCACTGAAGTAAACATTTTTAAACTGGATATAGCAGCCGTTTTTGTGTCTTCTTCTACTTTTTATAGATGTAAGCAAGCCAGATATAATAAGCCAAGAAAAAAATGACAAAAGTATCATTAATCATTGGAAATGCTACACCCAGCACTTATAGTGTCTTACTTATAGACACAGACAAAAATCATAAAATGCCAGGATGTGCAAGAAGAAATTAGAGCAATGTGGACATGTGGAAGAAAGATACCCAGGCAGTTCCTATAGTAGTAGGAGAAGCAGGACTAATAAAAAAGAATTTACAGTTGTACTATGCTACCACTGCAGACCGGCAGAAGGAGGCAATTATGGGTACACTGCAGGCTAAGAAAATTACTCCTAACATCAAAGACTGAAGTAATACTGAATTCATGAAGTCTAATTGTACCTTGACTTAGAATTGGGGTCCATTTCCGTCATGGTATTAGAAACCCAAAACATTTGTTGAAATTAAATAATACAGAGCACACAGTCTAGGGGAGCCACTTTGTATGCATTAAACAATGAAAAGAAGCATTTATGTACTATGTCATCACAGATTTTTACTTTATACTAAGCAAGTTGTATGCCAGCCATTTCAGACTTAGCCAAAAGTGTAGAAGAAGAACCCGTGAAGTAAGCTAATAGCTCAAAATATGATGGTAGGAGGTTAAGTTAACCTGGGAGACATGTATAGAGTATGGACAACTTAAATATGCTAGAAGAAAGGGAATCAGGAATAATTTTCAAAAAATAAAGGGAAGCAGAGGAATATGGAGGACTGAGATATGATAATGTTTAGTGTGGCAAAGTTAGAGCCTTGTAACCAGTGACTCCTGGGATGAAATTATGGGATCCCACCTATTTTGCTAATTAATGACCTTGGATTTTTTTTATAGTATAAAACAGTTGTGTCTTTCTAGTTGAGAGAGCTGTTTAGAACTATACATGTCAAATGAAGCACTGTTTTCTATGATGTGATGATTTAGGGCAGAATAAAAGGGAGATATGTTGTTGGGATCCAGATGAAAATCCCCTACATATGAGATAAGAGAGAGGGAGAGAGAAAGAGGGAAAGAGCTAAAGATTTTCTGATAGTACCAGACATATGCTGATTGAAGGTCAACTCATTGTTTGTGCAAGTTCCTAAATCCTAGATCAGAGTAGCTATGTGACTCTGACCAAGTCACTTAACCAGACACTGCCCCTGGGCTGAGTCTGTAAAAGGTCCATGGAGATCAGTACTCTACCCTGGTAAAGAAATATAAATAAAATAAAATAGTGTCAGTCTTAAGAGGAATTCCATGTATATGATATTGTGCAGGAACAGTAGTTTTACCAAAGTTGACTGCACTACGTTCCTTTTAATTTAGGGTGAGACCATGATTAGGGAACCAGTTATGAGTGTGTTCAAAGCCATGTTGGCGTATTAGCAGTTCTGAGGGAAAGCTTGGAATGATTCATAGCTTCCAGTCATCTGCAAATTTAGTTGACTAAAACTTATTAGCATCTGGCTGTTGTTTGGATAAATAGGTTTCAAAGAAGACAGGGCCTGACACAAAACCTTGAGGGATACCACAAATTATATTTTGCTTTTTGCAGAAGGGACCATTTATTCTGATCAAGTATGTTCTCTGATAGCCTGTTAGTAATATAGTGCACTATAAATGGGGTTGACGCTTATCTGATTTGCTTATTTAATATGACAGAATGGGGAATAGTATTAAACATTTTGGCTAAGTCCAGGTAAGTATTGAGGATGTGAAGTCCTCCTTCTTCATATGTTCATATAAGTACTAGGCTAGCTGCTCTTATGGGCCATTTTAAGCCTAGCCAATTTCCCTTCTAAAGGTGAGAATCATACTCTGTACTTTGTGAGGCTAACACCTTAACCATTACACCAGACCCCAAATGATCTTTTGAAGTTCCCTGATTGGGAATTGAACCCCAGATATGGAGGTAAGAGTGCCAAATCCTAACCATTAGGCCACCAGGCATCCCCTTCTAGGGTTTGTGACATTTTTAAGAAACTAACAAGATTAAAAATGCATGATCTACCCTTGACAAAGCTGAACTGCAAAGGTTCTAGAGTCTGCAGGTCATGTATGTCCTTACAGATAAGTTGTACATTATACAATTGACTGGCTATTAACATTCAAAAATGAGCAAGCTGATTGGTCAGTCTAACCAGTGTGCCCATTGTAAATCGGGAATACACCAATGGTAAAATTCTGGCTGCTAAAGTATCATTGAGCAGACAGGCTTTTTTTAAATTGCTATCTCTTACATAAGCATTAGTCTGAAGACTCTTAAACTAAAAAGCGTGCCATTATTCAGTGACTTTGTTTCACATACATTTTTTCCCTGACAAATCACTGAGGAACAAAGTCTGCATTTCAGTTTCAGACTTTCTTTCCTTGAGACAATGCACACTTATTCACATTTTTTTCAAACAGAAGATTGAGAGATACGTACGAGACCACAGAAAATACAAGGTACAATCATGTACATTCTGAAAACTAAAACATACTTGATTTTCATGTATTTTCCCATCTCTCTTGTACTTCTCAACTGTCACGAGGTTACAGTTTATTTTTTCTTTCAAAAAAAAAAAAAAAATAGCAACAGAGGTCATCCTTGCTTGCTTGCTAAAGCAGTGATGTACTGTGTAAGCCTGGGAACTCGAGTCCATGCGCATGCACAATACATCATCAAAGGGCAGAATCAGGAAACAATGTGGAAGAACACCACAGAGCTGTTATACTAAGACATTACTTCAGAAAAGTAAGCATACCTTTCAACTTCTTAGATCAAGAAGTCTGGACAAAGCCATAAATAATAGAGGGGACAAAGTCCCAAACATAGCGACAGATTTTAAATATTGGTCTTAGAAAGTTAATAGAATAACAGGTTTTGCATTAGAAAAATTTTCTGAAGAGTATGAAGTCTGAAACGCAGATGACTGTTATTATTTTCTGACTGCAGTTCTCAAAGACTCGCCAATAATTTGCTATAAAACCAACATTTTATGAGGAAAAAAAAAAATATGAGGCAAAAGTCTGGACATTCTGCGAAAATCTGGACAGTTGAGAGGTATGAAAGTAAGTCATTTTTTTCTTAAATAATGTCATTGTATAATAGCAATAACTGCCCCTGGATGTGGTATATTGAAGATTTACCCATGGTTGGCTTTGCTTAGTCACTCGGACTTCACCTGCATCATTAAACCACACCAACTGTGGGTAAATCTTTAATACACCACACCCACATCATTGGTTTGCCATAATAATTCATTCCAAGGCTTTACAAATTGAGACTGATGTGCTTACATTTACCTTGGTCATTGGAGAGGTGAATAAAACTCAAGCTAGTTTTTCAAGTGACCTTTGAGAAATGTTACTTGAGAGGAATGAGCCTATCTGTGGATACCTTGCCCCATTCCCTGTGTTGAGAGCCCATCTGCGTTGGCATTGCTAACCCCAGTACAGTGCTGCACTGTCATATCATATGCCTGCAACCCTAGGCTCCACTATAGTAACTTGAGATTTTGCTGGCTGTTTCCCTGTAACCATAGATTCCCCTCAGACTCCTCCTGCCTTTTACTGCAAATACTTTGCGCCAAGGCCTCTCTATCATGGTACAGTTTCATCGTGTTAACATGGTGCTGTTTGTGACCTTCCTTACCACTTTGAAGCGTCCTTTCCAAGCTGCCTGCAGCTTGTTGTGTCTCACAGGAATGAGGACTATAACCTGCTGTCCCACAGCATACTCTCTGACCCGAGCCTTCCAGTCATACCAGACCTTTTTCTGCTGTTGGGTTTTGCCAGGTTCTCCTGGTCCAAGCCCATGAGTTCCCTGAGCCTTGTCCTGAGGTTTAAGACATATGCCACAACAGACTCCTGGTGGGATTATCACTCACCCTCCCACTCATCGTGAATCCAATCTAGAGGTCCCCTCACCCTATGCCCATATAGCAACTCAAAGGGTGAAAAACCTGTAAATTCCTGGGGTACTTCTCTGTAAGCAAACAGCAGAGGGGGTAAATATTTGTCCCACTCTCTCTCAAACTGGTCTGCAAATGCAGTTAGCATGGTCTTTAGTGTAGAGTTTAACCTCTCCACCAGACCATTAGTCTGGAGGTGGTAGGGGATGTTCTTTAGGTGCTTTACCCCACAGTGCTTCCACAGACAAGGCAGCAGGTCTGACATGAAATTGTCACCTCTGTCCATTAGTATTTCTTTTGGGAACCTACCCTACTGAAAATCTCTAGCAAAGCATTTGGCACCTTTTCTGCCTCAATGGCGGACTGAGCCACTGCCTCAGGGTATCTGGTAGCATAATCTACTACCACTAGTACATACTTCTTCCCTATGGAACTTTGGGTACTCAGAGGGCCCACAATATCCATTTCTATCCTCTGAAATGGCTCCTCAATCACAGGCAAAGGCATCAAATGAGCTTTGACCCTGTCTCCTGCCTTGCCTACTTTTAGGCACTGCTCACAGGTCCTGCAGTACCCTGTTACATCCCTGGAAATCCCAAGCTAATAAAAGTTTTGCATAATGCGTCACTGTGCACGTTATGCCTATATGACATGCAAAGAGAATATCATGGGCTATGGCTAGAAGTTCCAGATGGTAGGTTCTGGGTGCTACCAACTGCTGTATTCTCTCACCCTCTAGCCCTCCCTCAGGGGTACATTCTCTGTACAGTAACACTTTGTCCCAGTATACAGGTTACCCCTTTCCTGAGAATCAGGTGCCTCCCTAGCTACCCCCCTCAAGCCTTGTAATGTAGGGTCCGAGAGCTGAGCCTGTCTCAACTCTCTCTTTGTAACTCTTCCCAGCTCCCATTCCACAGGAAGTCTGGTATCCTCTGACAGCAGTGCCTCACTATCAACTTGGGTACTACTACTCACCTGTACCCTTGAAGTAACTCTGTCCAAGGGAACATCAGTACCCACCAGCAGCTGTGACTCACCTTCAGTTGCACTGCTACAGGGTAGCTCCCTGCTTGAAGTAGCCATCTCACCAGTCCTGGCTTCAAGTGTGCAGTCTGTCTGGGTCTCTCCCAGGCTAACAGACCCACATGCCTGTTTCCAAGCCTGACTGCATGTAACTGCATACACACAAGGTACTGCATTATCAAAATCTTTCCCTATCAGGACATCTGCAGGGATATCCTCAAACATGCCTACTGGCTTCCTTCCTTTTTCATCCTCCCAGTCAAGGTGAACCCTAGCCAAAGGTATTTGGAATAAGGTCCCTCCTAAAGCTCTGACTGGAGTAGACTGCCCAAGCAAGTAGTGCTCCTCTTTAACCATTGCAGGCTTCCCAATGGTTAGGTCCATATCTCTCAACCTGGAAACATCAAAAATTTCGACAAAGGCTCATGAAAAATAGGTACAAATCTGTATGCTGATTAACATAAAATCTGCATACATAATTATGCACCCTTGCCCACTGCAATGGAATCGTGGGATACCAACTTTCAAACGCAAACTGAAAAACAGACAACCAAAATATGGCCCCAGCCCAGACCCTGTAGTAAATGGTAACCACTTTTTTTGAAATGTGTAGCAATGATGTCCACTGGGAAGGGAGAAGATGATGAACCTTAGGATTTTGTTTTTGGTGACTTGCAGTATGTGGGTTTTTTGGTAAAAGTAGGGTATTTAATGGTAGGCAATACTCTAATCTTAGCAAAATAATATTATAGTTTGCTAGGACCTCCAAAAGTCATTCTCCATGGCCTACTGATCAGTGGTGTAGCTTGAGTTTGCACCACCCAGGACTGTCTTTGAGCTTGCCTCCCTTCCCCCCTCACAAAATCATGGTCGAACGGGCCCCCCATACACAGCCCTCCTCCCTGCAGCCAATTGAATGTCCCATTACTTGGCTATTTCTCTCCATTTACCATAAACACTATAATGTGTGTTTTACTTCTAGCGATGATTATTTGGATTTCATTTAAAACTTTTATTTTACATTTTATAGCACAAACACTTACAGACATCTGCTAAACAAAGCAATACAGTCTCACAATGAAAACAGACTTCACATTAAAACTTCTCTGCCCTTGAAACTCACTTTCATTATAACAGCATTGAAACCCACATTCAAAGAAAAAGCATCTGGCCAGTGGCTGATAAAGATTACCTTTGGGCTGTTTTCAAATCATAGTCCCCTTGCACATGAAACATGCTTCTGTTCTTTGATACACCTTCCTGATTGTATTAAATGATATTCCTTGCATAATACAGCACACTTGTTAGAGCACATTTTAAATGTATTGTTTTGAACATTTTTCCAGTAAGCAATGAAACAAAATGCATGAACCAATAATGACAGAACTGCCCAATTCAGAACATGTCCATCCTTAAAGTCTACTTAAACTTCTACAATCCAGCTGTATCAGTAAATATGTACAAACTCTGCAGAAGTAAACGTCATCTAAATAATTCCACATTAAAGAGATCTGTAAGATCTGTAACTAATGAAGAGGTTGCTGCTAGCAAATTACTTAATATGTCATTGTTTCATCTACAAATAAAGTGCCTGTTGTCCATGAGGAATAAATTGACAATGTTACATGATAAGTTTGTAATATTGCAATAGAGAATGGATGGTGAGCTGATAACAGGATCATAGTTACTAGGTATCTGCACCAAAGAGGACATTCTCAGGACTGCAGCATCTACCCCCTTTAAAAGTACAACACAGTACAGTATCAGCAATCCATCTACATACTGCGGGAGTAGAACCCACAGCCTTCTGCATCAAAAATCAAGTAGTCTAGCTGTTGTGCTACTAAAAACACAAACAGACTTGGCATAAAGAGCCTTAAACTTCTCTCCCCCTGAAGAACTATGCAGCACAAGAAATCTGGAAAAAAAGTAAATTTATTGGGGTCCAAAAGTCCAAAACCAGGGGCACATTTTAAACATTGCATGTATAATCTTAGAAACGTTGCTAGAATAAAATATTTTGTGTTACTATGTGTTTCCTGAAAGATAGGAAGACTGAAACTTAAATGGCCATCATTATTTAGTGATCTCAGTTCTCACTGATTTGCCAGAAAACCACAAATTTTAAGAGGAACAGACCAAAGGTATGAGCCAAACATTCCAGATATTCTGTAGTTGAGAACTATGGTTAACTCCTTGAATCACAAGTGGTGGTGGTATGGGTAGAGAATTTAGACTCTTGCTCCTTGTACCTAAGGTACAGTATTTGAGTTTGAGTAATTCTAACCAGCGGTTATACCTAACTGGGGCACACACACACACACACACACACACACACACACACACACACACACACACACACACACACACACACACACACACACACACACACACACACACACCTTCTACCTGCAGCTGTGAAATAAGTAAAATGTTTCTCTTGCTTGCAGCAGCTGTTAAATAAGTAAAAGAAGCTGCTGCCCACACACGGTAAAAGTAATAATATTAAGCACAGTTTCTGCCGCAGCCCTTAAATAGGTAAAATGTTTCTCCTCTAGCCATAAGTAAAATGTTTCTCCTGCAGCTGTAATATGGTTAAGCACAGTTTCTCCTGTCTGCTGCAGCCATTATATAAGTAAAAGAAGCTGCCATTTGTCTTGCACACATAGATTTACAATTACATTATTTACCTGGAGGAGAAGCCAAGCCGGAAAAAAAAAGATTTGCTATGCACTGACAGACCGGTCTGCAGAAGCTGACATCACACACACCCTGCATGTCATGACATTAGGAGTAAAAATAAATAAATAAATAAATAAAAAACCCTAGGAGATTTGGAAATTAAAGGGGTCACACAGGAATTTGTGGCACCCCAATATTTTGCCCACAAAACCAGTATTTACTGAGGAATTTGGTATGGTTGCAAGGTATGGTTAGGTCAGAGTCTGTGTCTCTCTTAGCAGTGACCTGTTTCCCATCTACTAAGATAGGATATAAACTGTTATGGTAGTTTGGTACCCTTGTTGTCTACAGACAAGTTTCTACTGATTGGTATTCTGTCATTCCCACTTACCTTTTGTTCTCCAGCTTGCCTTCGTGGACATATATATGCTACATGGCCACACTGGTTACATTTAAAACATTTAACCCTTGATCCTGGCTGTGTACCTGAACTAGTGGCTTGCCCTGCTAATGGCAGACTCTGTTGGGGCAGTTTAGGCTGCCCACCATGGGTTCCCTTATACCCATGTGCAGCACTGGGTATCCCTTTCCTGTGCAGTGATGCCCTGCTTGCTAGGTATACATCTCCTTTTTTCCCAAATTCATCTGCGGTGTTGCATTCTGTATCTAACAACCAGATTCTCATGTCCTCAGGCAAATTGCTAAGAGCTTGTTCCCTCACCAAAAGGTGTGCCAGCCCTTTGAAAGTAGTGACATGACACCCACTCACCCACCTATGAAAATAAGTGCTTAACTCAGCAACATAATCACACACACTTTCAATTGCCTTGCGCCTATGCTCACTCAGCTTTTTTCTATAAGCTTCAGCTGTTAACTTAAAGCATTCCAATAAACAATTTTTAGCTGTATTATAATTTAAGCAATTAATATCAGACAATTTAGAAACAGCAGTTGCTGTTTTACCATGGAGTAAACGGGTCAGGAACTGTACCCAGAGCCCTTGTTCAACATTTTACTGTTTACATACCCTTTCAAATATATGAATACAATTATCAAAATTGTCAGCTTCTGTAAATTGTGGAAGAAATTTGCTGACCTTTGCTGCTTCTGGGGTTCAGTTATTCCCTTCCCTATTACCTCCATGACCCTGGCGGAACAGTCAGCGTCTCTTTTTCATGTTGCCTCTGTCTCTCATTTTCTTTGGCTTCCAGACATCTCAGTCTCTCTGCTGATTCTAATGCCATCTGTTTCTCCTTTTCTTCATTCTCCAAATGTCACAGTATCTCTGCTGATTCTAGTTCTAAACGTTTGGCCTCTAGTTCAAGTCTCTTTAACTCCAAATGGATTTTTTTAAGTCCTCTGAGGAAAAATTGAACTGTCCATTTTCTAAGAGTTGTACATCCCCAAGGCCAGTCTAGTTGTCCTCCTGGTTGCTGGTATGTGATGCAGCTGTGGTTAAGGCCGCAATCATTTCTCCTTTAGTCAAGTTGTCATGCCCCAGTCCTTTGGCTTGGCACATCTCAGCCAACTAGTTCCTTGTCAGCTTGCCATAATCCTCTGCTGACATCCTTGCCTGCTCTCCCTAACTAACTGAGCTAACAAAAATAAATAAAACTACTGTGATATGAAACTCTGAATGTTCACTGTGTGGCTGCTTGAGAGTACAAACACCTTCTTTAGTGACCACTGTTTACATGCTACAGGTATTCAATATTCACACCACTGAATACCAATATGTGATGTGGTAATCCCACCACTGTTCACCAATAAATATGTGATGTAGATATCCCACCATTGCCCACCACTTAATATGCGATGACCCACCACTGCCAACCAGTAATCAAGGAGCCTCAGTCCTCACCACTGGCAACAGTGGGAGATGTACACTGGGAAGGATAACAAGTACAAACAGTATTTCCAGATGCAGCTCTCTGCATCAAGTGCAATTTCCCTAAAGAGCACACAGAGATCACAGTCAGTCTGGGGCTGGTTTTTCCCTCTTCCTCCAGATCCTCAGTAAGACTCCCCACTGATACAGCTATAGAGTTGAGATCTCAGCTGAGTGACCAAGCCACGACCTCCATCACCCTCTCTGTCCAACCAACGCTTCATGGCCCTGCCCAAGTAGCAGACACACACACTCTTTGAGGTTTAATTTACATACACATACACATGGGAAAGGCTGGCACAGGTTAACTAGCTATGCCCCCTTCTGTCCAGACTATAAGGTTGTTTTCACTGCCACCAGTCATTTCTTATCAGCTACTATAGGGCCCTTAAAAAAGGGTGTCCAATCTTACTGTGTAATATTAATATTAATACAAATGTTAGTTTGACCAAGATGAAGGGTGTTAGGAGTGGCCCAAATAAATATGCATGTACTCTCAAAACTTAAATATCTCCACACAGATCAGCCACAATGAAAGGGTTAAATATATTTAATAATAAATAAAAAAACAGTACAAAACACATATTCACAGTGACATCATAGTTCAAAACCATAGGAAATATTTAAAATAACATTGCAGCATAGGCTCACACAAATAAAGAAAAACAAAATCTAACCTAAGCTTCATTTCATTATATTCTTGACTGTATCTAAAAGAGTTATACTGTTCCCTAGAAACATATTTTATTAGAGCAAGGCAGATGTGGTGAATGGTGCTTCTTGTTGTTGTCAAGTCCAAGACAGAATGCAGAATGCTCTGTCTCACTAAGAGACTTCTCAAAATAATTTCTAAAATATTACTAATAGGACAGCTTGCAGAATGACATAATTTCTGGTCATGTAACTTCTAGTTCCCAGGCCAAAACCCCCATTGCTGGCAGCTAGTAGCATTTAGCATCTACCTGTAAAAATACTCATACAAGGGATTTTGCTCAGATCTTTGGCAGATGCTAGAAGTCATAAAACAATTACATTAATTCATGCTTCCAAAGTAGCAATTAGTTCACCCTAAAGACAATACAGAAAGCTTCCTGGTACAGAATTTGTGTCTCTAGCTGCATTGAAACCTGTCAGATAGCCTATAAAGTAATTTAATTGCAAATATTTTTCTAAAGTTTGCTGGACTGAAGTTAACCCCCTGTATTCCAGTCTCCACTGTTAAAATATATACATTTAAGTAGTTACAATAGTGCATGTACATTTATCTTATCTTCTAGTAGGGCACACTGTAGATACATTTTAAACACAGCACTTTGAAAATACCTTTTCAAGACAAACATCTTTACAAAGTAGTTTGATATATACATGACATACAGTTCTAATACATTTATAACACAAGCATCTTATATGACATACAGATGCAATACATTTGTAACACTAGCATGTTGTATAAATTAGTTTGATATTCACAAATAACAGATAATTATTTATAAAATTCCAGATAGCTCTGCTGGCAGTACCTTCTTTTATCACAATTACATTGATATTTTCTTTTAATCAAAATGAAAGATAGGCTTCCATTAAAATTGTGTTGTATGTCTAAAGCAGGTCTTTCTCTTTGCCTTAAACTTAGAAAATGTAGTCAGTAACAATAATACTTTCTACAGTCACTTCAAAACTATGAAATGCATTTGTTAGCATAACACAGAAAACTTGAAAATAATTCTGGTATATATATATATATATATATATATATATATATATATATATATATATATATATATAAATATTTAAAAGTAATAAGTGAATAAAATGTTTCAGGAAAATTAGACAGCTGAGTCACACATGATCACATGGCAGCGTCACACAAGACAGTGTGACATTTGGATTATCATGTCCAGTATCAAAAATAGTTTATTGGATAAGTATGCTTCTTTTGCATTCTGCTGGTTAAGTATCCAGTTATGGAATTATTATTAAGAATTCTATTATTTCTTGTTTACATTCAAAATTTAACCAGCTATATAACTGTTATCATTAAATATTTTGGAAAAAGAATATTTATTATGCTCATTTCTAATAACTGTGATCACTGAACGCTTGCTACCAGTCATACAGGAAATGTTTGTAGAAAATAGGAAATTACCTTAAATGGTGTTAATTGTTATACCAATATGAAGTCTCCCACAATAAAACTGTGATATTATTTTAGTTTGTCTTACAATTTTATACTCATGACTTGTTTTAAATTAAGTAAATTGAATAAGCTTAGTTTTTAAGACAATCCTCAACAAAATTTGTGCAGATAAATGTCATGCAGTATTTTGTGGAATTGGTCTGTAGTCCTATAGAAATATCTATATGCATTGTTTCCAGGGAATATTCAAGTTCTGTGCATTTCTTATTACTTTAGCCATTGTATAAATAATCTTTCAGTGAGTTCATTGGTCTGTGATCACAAAGCAGCTGTCTTCCTATGCTTAGAAATCAATGGTTTTGGCAAAATTCTTCAAACTTTTGTCAATAAACCGAGGTATACTATCAATCTCGAATGACAGTGTATGCCAGAAAATGAAAACATTATGTCTACGATTGTGAAAAGAGTATCTTTAGATATGGTAGTGAATGACTGTATAAGTGACTATCTATGTTAATTATCAATTAAAACACCAAAAACCAAACTGAAATAACCACAAAAAAATGCACCAGTAATAAAGGAAGCGGTTAGAGTACACAAGTTCAGGCTGCACAGAATAATTTGTTCAATGACTAAAATTAACCACAAGCACTTTCGTCCTGCCAAATGCAGGACTTTTTCAAAGTGAATGAAAAAAAAACTCCCTAGTATTTAAATACAATAATCCCCTCAAAAAGGCGCCAAACATTCTTAAGGGTATATTACCCAACTGTATACTTCCATATTCAAATGAAATCCTCTAAAACTCAATAAAATGATATTTCTTTTTTAAAAGTTCATATATGCATGTGGAGGTACAATAAAATACAAAACTTCATGTATACAGACAATACAAGAAAACCAAGAAATGTATGTGCAAACCGATTGTCCAGTACTATTCTACAATTTAGCAGCTTTTTATTTTAAATGGGGTTTAATTGAAATGTGGTCATTTAAGCCTGGGGGAGTAGTGGCATTTAATTTAAGCTGCCAAAATGTTTCCCTGCAGCAAAGCCAATTTTCCCAATCTCCCCCTTTGGGATCCACCACTACCTGCTCAAGAATCCCAAACAAAAGCCCAGAATGAGAAGGTTGTGTTTGTAGGTGCCTGTATAATGCATTATTTTCATTTTTACTCCTTATATTATATTTATGCTCATAAATGTGTTTCCCTAAAGTTCTTTCTGACTTCCCCATATAAAAACTAGGACAGTCTTAACATATGGCAGGATAATACTATACCTTTTGTACTACAATTCCCTCTCCTAAAGTATACTTTACTCTGGGCATAATTATCAAGCGTGATGTTTCCTTTTTCATAAATGTATTTACAATACATACATCTTCCACATTTCCTCGTCCCACCCTTTCTTCTGTTGTTAGTACCTTTTTTTTCCTTTCAAACACTTGTTTTAAATTCAAACCCATCTTAAATACAAATTTTGGACTCTCTCCTATTTTCTCCACTATATCTGGGTTAAACTTCAACATTTTCCAATTGTTCTTGATCAAATTTTTAACTCCTCGAGAGGCATAGTTGTATTCTACCACCAAAGCCCTAGTAAATCCCTGTCCATCATTTTCTTGGTGAAAAACTTGTTCTTTTTTACCTAATAAGGGAATATATTTTGTCCCCCAGCCTTTAATTATTTCTTGCAGTACATTTTCAGTGAGGGTCTCTGGATATCCTCTGTCCTTTAATAATTCAGAAATAAATTCAATTTCTCTAAGTAAATCACTCTTCTCTGATGTCATCCTTGCTGACATAAACATTTGGCCTTTCACTATGCTTTTCCTCTGTTTAAAAGGATGTGCACTAGGGAAAGGAAAGTAGGAATTACTAAAAGTGGCTTTTCCATGAATCCTAGATTTTAATTGTCCTCTACTGAGGTCAACTCTTATATCTAGATAATCAATCCCATTTCTGTCAACAGTATGGGTGAACTTTAAAAAAACTAGTGGTGTTATTCAAATATTCCATGAAAGTGTCCAGCACATACTCTGGACCGTCCCACACAACAAAAATGTCATCCAGGAATCTCCTATAGAGTTTAATGTATCTCAAAAAGTCTGATTTGAATATATGTGTAATTTCCCATTATAGAAGTACTAAATTGGTGTATATGGGGGCACACGCCACCTCCATAGCTACACCCTTAATCTGTTTGAAAATTTCTCCTTCGAAATACACATAGTTATTTTCTAAAACCATCCTCATAAGCTCAACATATAAATCAATCTCTTTTTCTAGTGTATTTTTTATACTATAAAGGATCTCCCCAAACAATTCCAAACCCTCTTCAGTAGGGATGCATAAAAATAGGTAGACCACATCTATTGTTAAAAAAGTTATTTCACCTTCACAAAGGTCGGGGGGTAAGGCTCCTTAGGAAACCCCAAGAGTCCTTTATTAAATGTTGCTAACTACACACCGTATGTTTGAGTGACCTGTCCAAAAAATGGCAATAGGATAGGTCTTAGAACCTTCTCCTGATACTATTGACCCATTGAATAAATTATTCTGTGTAGCCTGAACTCGTGTGCCCTAACCGCTTCTTTTATTACTAGTTGTCAAGTACAGCCAAAAATATTCCACAGCAGACAAAGGATCATAATAATGAATGCTAAAGTGTCATCTCAGTTGGCAACTTTAATATACTTTTGTTTACAACTGCTGCTGTCTTCAGTAGATTTCCTATTGGCATGTTATGTCACTGGATATGCCAAATTCTGGAAAAGAGTTTTTCTCTTTCATGCACAACCTGTCTTGTAATGACTGAGAAATGACTAGCTGAGCTCTTCTGGGACTGAAGTTCCCATGATCAGAAATATTAAGCTCATATGTCTTTAGGTAAGATACGTTGGCATGTCATTTCTGATCTTATTCCATGCTGAGGCTGTCTGGCACATTTCTTTAACACTAAAATGCCAGATCATTCCAATTTTTATTTTTTATTTATTTATTTTATTTTATTTATTTTATTTTACATTTGTTGACCGGGACAGTCTAACTGGATTTATGTCAATTTTCAGTAGAGTCCCGAGGAGATAAGCTCCAAGAGATTACTAGACTACTAACATACAGGTACTAGTTGTTATACAGTTAAATACTAAATTTTAAACAGTTCAGGAATCTTCACAGTTTACAAAAAATGTTACAAACATTAGATGAGATATTTTAAACTTTATGTACAAGACTTCATTAGTAACTAGAAAGTAATTGTTAAACAAATGCATACTTCAAGTTTTAACAGTTCAGCAATGGTCACAGTTTAAACAACACTTGTTGCCTGCCTTAGGTAGGATGCTTTAGAATTATATGCAGAAGAATTTAACTAGGTTTTTTAATTATCTCTGTTAGTATAAGATATGTTTTTGCAAAGGATAGGCCTTAATCTAAAAAGACACAGATACAGCAGAAATTAGGTCTTAAGAGAGGGTATTTGGGATATAATATGAGATTAGTCTGGATTTGTACAGGGACATAACCAATGGGTTTTAAGGCAGAGTTTCAGATTGTGTTTAAAAAGTGTAAATGAAGACAGTGATGTAAGTTCATGGGGGAGTTGGTTCCAATACTTTCCAACTGCATTTGAGAACAGTGCATCTCCTGCCATGTTATTAGATTTATATGTTGATACAAGTAGTTTATTAGATGAGCGTAAAGTTTAAAGGTTCTTATATTGGGTAATGAGACTAGCAAGTATTGGGGTATTGGTAGGTTAGAAAAGGGTTTTGTGCACAATGATGAGTTGTTTAAAGTGAATCTGATTCAGAAGCTCTATCCAGCCTAATTGATTCAGATTATGGCAGTGATGGGTCCTAAAGGAGGAAGCAGTAGCAAATCTGGCAATGCTATTGTAAGCGTTGGCTAGCTTGTTAAGGTTATTTTTTGATAAGTTAGTATATATGGAAGAAGCATAAAGAAGTGTGGATATAAGGTGGGAATAGGCAATAGTGGTTCTGGCTAGTGGGGAGAGAAAGGGTTTTATCCTATAGAGGGAGCCTAGTTTCCTGTTGACAGTTTTTATGGTATTGTTGATATGGGTTTCAAAGTTCAAGTTGTTATGAATGGTTACCCCTAGAAGTTTAGTTGTTGGATCAGGGGATATGAGTGTACCATTATTGGATAAGACTGAAAAGTTCATTGGGAGTGATTTATGGGTAGGAGTGAAGAGGATGAGGTTTTTTTTGGGGGGGGGGGGTTCAAGAGGAGGCAGCATTGTAGAAACCAATTTTCTGTTTTATTGAACATTGTCTGAGTTAGAGTCTGTAGTTGGGATTGACATTTAGTTGAGCCAAAATTTTTTGCTTTATTTCTTTTAAGGTAAAATATTTGAGGATAGTATTTAATCTCTGGACTTAAATTCTCTGCTTATTACTTAATCACATTTCAATATGTGTCTTGACATGATGTTTAGTATATTTTCCTTCTGATTTTTATATAACAGAATTATAAGGCTGTATTCTTATTACTATATTTCTTTTCTTAAGGGTGTTTGGATATGGGGTTGTTGTATATGATTTATATGGTTTGTGATATGTGACTAGAGTGAGTTTTCACATTTGTCAGTGATTTTCTGGTACGTGCTATGGTTTCAACGTGATAGTTTTATATTAAAAGTACAAATATCTCCCAAATCAAAAGGAACTTAACCATACCTCTCAACCTCTCAGAGCAAGAAATCTGGATAAAGACTAAAATAATGGGTGGGGGGGACCAAATATAGGGACAGATTTTAAATACTGGTCTTATGAACTTAGACAGTTGCTAGAATAACAGGATTTGTATTAGCATGGATTTTCTGAAGGACATGAAGTCTGAAACTGAAATGTATGTGATTATTTAGTGATGTCAATCCTCAGTGATTTTCCAAAAAACAATAAATTGTATGAGGATCAGGCCAAAAATATGAGGCAAAAATATGGACATTTTGCAAAAATCTGAACAGCTGACCAGTATGAATTTAATCTCCATCTCCCTGATCTAACTGAGTATTTTTGTCAGTAGTGAGTCGTGTATACATAACTCATTAGCCTATAACCCAGAGACTGCCCATGCTATGGATAGACTTCCCATACATGTCAAACAGAGCACCTCACTGGCCCTCTTCAAGAGAAATCTTGATGAGTGGATGGGAAATAGAAAATTCACCCCGGGGATCACTCCAGTGGCTCTACTCAACAGAGGCACTGGAAACTAAGGTCGGGTGGCATGATGCCAGGATAATCCTATGGACTAGGCTTGTAAAGGCTCCAGGGCCATTAGCCTAGTACACACCTATGAACCTATGAACCTATGAAATGTCACACCTGTAGCAGTCTGCACACTTCTTGCATTCCAGAGCATTTTCCAAAAAATAAACCTAAAAAGCAAATGATAAACAACTGTAATTATTTTGTGAAAAGTGAAAGCTATTCAAACAGTACAAATGGCAGTGTTATCAGGAAAAAGTATTCTTTACATTAATAGTCAGTGCATTCATAATATTTTCTATAAATATTGTCATATTTTATAATGCACACAACCCCCAAGTTACATTTTTTTTCAAAGTATCCACAAACAAATTGCCATATCTTAAAAACTATACAATTTAGACATGTATTGTAAGAACGTTTTTGCTAACCACACATAAGCTGCACACAAGAAGTTCCTTTATATATGCATGCTTATTGAGATATTTACAGAAATATGTAAACATATGGTATAATGTAATGTAAACCAGCATTAACAGTGAATTGCCCTGTCTCCCACATTTGTGTTTCACACCATATATCTCAATAACATATAGGTTTCTCAGTTATGAAAATATGAACATATATATGAAAATATGAATAATAAGTGTCAAAGTTTAATTTCTCCACTGCACGACATCCTAGATTAACAATCCCAATGTCATTTTGTTAGTAACTCCTTGCCCTTTCTAATACTGACTGTTATTAGCTTATAAGTCACTAAGTTAAATAACCCAGACCCAAAAAAGTTCTTGATACCATAACGTGGTATGGATGTGAACAGGAAGTATATAAAAAAAGGCATTATAGGCTTGAGTGAGTTAATGGGATTTTATTTTCAAGAGCATGACCATAGCCTTAGATGAAGGTTTATTTATCCATGCAGCTTACTTTAATTTGGCTAAAGCATTTGACACTATATATCTTGATGGAATCATATGTAAGCTCAGAGATCAAAAGGCAAATGAGGTTAAAATAACTTGAGTCCAGAACTGGCTACACAGTTATTCAAAGCAATGGGGTTCATTAAAGCTGTATCTAGAGGCTACACGTTTTTCTTCTGTTTTCAGACATCAAAACTGGTTCCATTGTCTGTCTCACCAAACATGCAGATGACTCCAAACTTGGGGGGATTATCCTTAGCTCATCTGACAGTACCTCCCTTCATATAGCAATTGATGTAAAATATGACTGGTTCAGTAGTCGTGTACCTTGCTGTCAGTCTCAAAAATGCAGCTTTGTGACATTTACCAAAAACAAGACAGCTTTATACAGTGTTTGTAGGCATCAAGTAAAAGAAGACAAAGTAGTCTTAAGACCTTAGGATGACCTTTCATATGAATTTTCCTACCTGATCTTTCACAGGTTTCCAAGCAGTTAACAGCCCACTATTTACAGCTCTTATTAAACATATTATAGAATACTGCACTTTTTTCTGTAACCTACTCACATGCTAGTTGGTGCAGTTAGAAAAGGTACAAAAATTCCTCTCAAAAAAAAAAATGAAGGGCTTTAATGCTTGTTGTATAGCCAAGGACTATAGCAATTCTGACTCCCTGTATTTTATCACTTTTTTTGAGGAGATCTGTATTTGACATACAGAGCATTAAAGGAGAACCGCACACACAGAATCAAAAAACATGTTTATTTCATCATGGTTTGGTGTTTCCTACATTTTAACGCTACTTTGGGACTGTTTACAGGTTTTTAAATATTTTTATATGTAATTTGTCAGTCTGACCACATGGGGTCTGGCATCTTGAAATAATTCTAATTGTTTAGTCTTCCTCTAGGTATCCCACAATGCAGTGCTTGTCTGTAAAAAATTACATCATTCAGGATTCTTTCTTCCTTAAAGCTCCAGTCACTGCATTGATTTTGCATGCATACACTGCTGTCTTTCAGTCAGTTAGTTTTAAGTAACATTTCATGCCGTTCAGTGACTACTTAAAACACAAACAGTGCAAATGCCACAGAACAGACTTTCAAAGTGCTTTTTACTGCTGCTTCTTTTTAGAATGGCTAAACTGCAGTCTTTTGTGAAGCCCGAATTGTACTAGTTTGACTCATCTCCCATCCCCCTTCACACCAAACTTCCCTAGCTATCAAAGTGCTAAGGGTAATTTGAGCTGTTACCTAAGCAGGAGACTTGACTCATGTACTGTTTTCTTGTTTTAGCCTTTATGTTCTGTATGAGTAGGGGAAGGATCAGGGAGCTGTGACGTCACAGCATGGGTGGGTTTTTAGGACAGTAGTGGTGATGTCAGTTTGGGGAGAGAAATGGCCAGAAAACTACCTGTATTCAGTGGCCTTGATGACATTGGTGAATTAGAGACTGCAGAGAGGGTGGGACAAAAGTTTTTTGAAAGTGAAACCACCACAATACAGTAAGGTACTGTTCTAGTGGAGAGAAACAGTCAATTTCAAGTATTTTAAATGCTGTATTTTTGTTTATTCATAGCAGAGACAGTAAATAGGGAGAAAAAAGACAGAGAAATTGAGCATTTAATAATAGAATCCCATTGTTGTCCTTTAAAGAATCCCTTGCTGTTTGAAAACCTTTGCTTAGAATGCCATCAGGTGACCAGAACACATGAGGATATTCAGCCATAGTAAAAACAAATGCCAACCATTTCAAGGACATGACAGCTTCATAGATCAAAGAATGGAATAACCCCCTCTCTCCCATTAAACTCAGACAGTCAATCCATACCATCAAGAAGGAAATGAATGGCTACATGGGTACCAACAAATTCTAATATGAAACACAGGGCATGAAGCTTCTTGATGGCTGAAAAGCCTTGAGAGTGTTCATAGACAAATGAACTTATGAATTCTATTCACGTCAACCTATATTTCTTTAACAAGACCAATGTTTGTAATGACTTGATTAAAAACTAAGCAAGCTTTCACTCTTTGCAATGCTCTAACATGATTATGAAACCACACCTGTAAGTGTGATTCCAGCTTAGATTTCTAAGTGTCTTTGTAATTGTTAAAAAATATTTCATTAACACCTAGGTGGTGTGGAATGTCATACCTCTAGCAGCCTACACACTTCTTGCATTCTAGGTCATTTTCTGAAAAATAAACTTAAAAACATAATATAAACAAATGTAAATATTTTGTAAACAATAAAAGCTATTAAAACTGTACAAACAGCAATGCTATTAGTAAGAAGTGTTGTTTACAGTGATAATAGTTGGTGCATTCATAGTCTTTCCATAAATACTGTATTGTATTATAATGGGTACAAACCTCAAGTTTTTTAGAACATTTCTGATAACCAGACATAAGCTTTCACATGACAACAAGAAATTTCTCTATAAGTGTATGTTTGAGAGATTTGCAGAAAGACGAAAACATATGCTTAATTGTATAATTAGCAAAATAAACAATACTGGATATCTCTCAAGATGTGCAACTTACAGTGCAAATATCAGAGATGGTTTTCCTCAACAACATCTAAGGTTTCACCAAACGTCATGGAATAGTTTGTAAGTCACTTGGTTTCTGATGCCTTAAATACATATGGAAGTATTGATTATTTTTCATAATTATTAGCAAACTAGCAATATTTCCAGTACAGTGTGATATAAATTAGCATTAACAGTGAATTGTCCTGTCTCCCATATTGGTTTTTCATACCATACACCTCAATAACATGTATGTAGGTCTCAGTTATGAAAATATGGACATAAATTTGAAAATATGAATAATAAGTGGCAAATATTAATTTCCTATGGCAGGACACACTAGACTGACAATCTTGGTGTCATTTTGTTAATAATTCCTTGCCCTTTCTAATATTGCTTATTATTAGCTGGGAAGTCACTTAGTTAAAGAAGCCAGACCCAAAACATTTCTGGGTGCCATAAGGCGGTATGGGTTTGAACTGAAAGTATACAAAAAGGTGTTTTAGGCTTGAGTGAGTTAATACATCTTTTTCTGTAATTTTCTATACTTAATCAACACATAATGGCTGACAGATTTTTTTATGTATGTATAAAGCTATCTGGGCTTTTTTATACATTTCACAAAGCTGCATGTTTGAGATTGAGGGCAAGGTCATGACTGCTAAACCATTCACGTGTGCATTCCTTGCATTCTTAGAATTTTTTGTGGTCAGAATATATAATTCTTTAGGGATATGAATGAATTTCATTTATGTCCATGACTCAGTCTTCATTAAGACTTAGACAGCTGAACATTTTTAATCAAATGGGTGATACTTTCTCTTAGTTACCTCAAGGTTCTACAATGTTAAGTTGATTATATTAGTTTAGGGGGGTACTGGGACCTCATCACTGCCTGAGGATTTTAGAGGGTCTGAACCCATGTAACAAATAGGGTCTGTGATCACCCATTTGACTGAACTGCAAGCCTTTCTGTTCATGTTTTACAGAATATCAGTTTGTAGATGTTAACCATATCGACCCATGGAATTTTAATCTATGCTTGTAGAAGTCACATTCATTCCTTTGATTCATTGTTAAAGCACTGTCTTTAAGTGTCTGGAATACTTCCCTCAAACTGACATCATGGTCAATTTGAGTATTTTCTAACATAATGTTGTCATCACTAAAAGTGCAAATTTCTATTTTCTCTTATAGGGATGTTTTGCTGCATGATTTATGCCAAAGTTGACACATGAGGCATTTGTATCTTTTAAGTCAAAGTGTATGAAAAACATTATAGTATATGGACAGAGGTCTTTAATTGTAAGTACCTTTTATGTGTTATCAACATGGATGCCCAGAGTCAATGCACACGCTTTAGTTTGCTTCACTCTCAAAGTGAATTTCTTGATATATGTCTCAAACACATATCAAGTTGGTTATGATCACAAACCCTGATCATATATTGTCAGTGTAAATTCTATGTTCTTTGATGTAACACTTTCTAAGAACTTAGAATTTAAGATGTTAGAAAGTCAGTTTTATAAGAAAGTTGGATAAAAACTTATGAATGTTGTGTCTTTCGGCTTTTCCCGGTTAGGGGTCGCCACAGCGGAACTCCGGTCCACTAATGATTGGCAGTAGATTTTTACATACCGAGTTGCCAGCCCTGATGCACAACCTTCAACGAAGGTACGCCCATTCACGCATGTCTCCGCACAGAAGACGCTTTAGCTGAGAATCGAACAGGACATCGTCTTACTGTGAGGCGGCAACGCTACCGCAGCACCACCACCGCAGTAACAGCTGTAATCCACTTAATATTAAAGATAAACTTCCTACATCACTTTTTCTAAGGGTAATGGAAACACTAGTGAATGTAGTTTAACAGATTCTGCTTTATGTTTAGAACAGAGTAGATTGCATGTAAACAAGTACCACACTGTGATTGTTAAGAAGCATTTTGATACAATGAAATGCAAAACAGTCAAATAACACTGAAGAAATAACACTGGAAGGCTGTCACTTTGAAGAATAAATCTTGTAAAGAAACTGTTTGGTATATTGCCATGTATGCCTCAGTGAGTTCAAAGATAGAAATTATTAACTAGCTTTATGGTGCAGAGGGATAAAGTCCTTTTTTTGCAGTTTCCTATACCTTGTAGTCATAGCACTTTCTTTCTTCTATTGTTTTATACTTCATATTTCCCTTAACAGGTAATTCTCTGCAAAAGTCCTCAGCTTCATAGAAATCTTCAAACCTTTTCATTCTTCCCTTTATTGCAGTTCTAACATAATCTGATAAATAATTCTATGGATATACAAAAAAAAGTGTTGCATAATTTGTCATAACATTCATTCATTTTTCTGTCCACATTCAGCAGTTTTTAATTTCCATAACTTTACCTTATTTATGTATTCCTTTCTTTCCAGAATCTGTTTTTCATCCCTTATATTCCTTTTTACTTGTTTCTGTCTCTTTATATTCTCATATAACAATTTTCCACCATTTTATTACCCCTGTTTTTCACACCATTAATAATCCAAAAAGTTGCATAGATTCTAAAAAAACAATGTGATTCTTCTTTTAATATGATTCAGTCTCAAACTCATATAAAATTGAAAAATATCTCTTAACAATTCCTTTCCCATTTTTACTGGAAACATATAATGCCCCCAACATAAGCAACCTTACCCAGTATGGATGTAGTTAACATATACACTTTTTTGTGATATGATGAATTAATGTTTCCACCATGCAAGTAATTTTGTTTGTTTCTTCTAGATTCAATATCCACTGGTTCAGTATGTTTTCATATTCTCCAAACATATCCCCTAATATATTAATTTCCTTCCTATTATAATAAATTCTATTCATCTTATTTCACTAGCCCTTTACTTTTTCCTTTATTCAGTCTTGAACCTACATTTTTAATAACATTTCAGTTCCTATAACACTTTCATTCATTCATCCATCCTCTGTTTTTTGCTACAATAAATCAATCATCTGCATACTGGTATCTCAGTTTCCTTTCCCATCTTCCAACATACTTCATCCATTTCTGACATAAAAATTTGAATTATTGTATGCATTACTAGAACAAAATACTCATACTTAATGGAGACCTTATGCTTCACTCCTCATCTTATCTTGATCTCTTCCATTTACCATTACTTTCGCCCATGAATTTTCATTACAAGTTTTTATAACCGCCACTATTTTTTTACTTATTCCATCTGCTGCTAAAACTTCCCACATTGTCTCATGAGTTATCAAATACACTAATTCTAAAGACAACCACAAAGCATTCTATAGCTATGCCAAGAATCTCAATGGCAACACCCAGATCTGCTCTGAGTTACAGCACAAATGCACGAAAATTACAGAACCAACTGATATTGCCAACATCCGGGCAGATAGGTTCAGTGCTAACTTTACCCCCCTCACCCCCTAAAGGGCCCATATCTATACAGGAAGAATGCAGAGTCCCTGTAATCACAACTATGCAGGTAAAAGCTGCACTCTCTAAAGCCAAAAATGCAGCATCCATGGGACCGAACAACATCATAGGCTGCGTTTTACACAAACTTCAGAACCAACTGGCTCCCCACTTAAGCACCATGTTAAATAATAGCCTTGCATCAGGCTTTGTGCCCACTGAATGGCGCACAGCAACAGTTATCCCACTCCACAAAGGGGGAGCCACCACTGATCCTGGCAACTATCGACCTATTAGCCTGATGAGCCTGGTCTGCAAGGCCATGGAACGTATCATCATGGAACTCATAAACAAAGACATTGGTAACCTCCAAACTCTGGATCCCACCCAGTTCAGGTTTGTGAAAGGCAAATCATGCCTCCTGAACCTGATCGAATTCTTTGAGGCAGTCACCAAAGCCGTAGATGAGGGTAAGGCGGTTCACACAGCCTATCTTGACTTCGCCAAGGCTTTCGACACCATCCCCCATTCTGGAATTATAGCTAAACTCACTAAACTAGGTTAAAATCCCTACGTCACAAGGTGGGTTGCCAACTGGCTCACTGACAGAACCCACACTGTAAAAGTTGCAGACCCCAAATCTGACCTCAAAGCAGTGACAAGTGGAGTACCACAGGGTTCCGTCCTGGGACCTCTCCTGTTTGGTATCTACTTCTCTGAAGTACAGGCTAACACAGAAGGCCTCTGGCTAATGAAGTTTGCAGATGACTGCAAACCAGGAGCTATAGTCAAGTCCCCAAATGATGTGGACATCCTACAGAAGGGCCTCTCTGAGACAGATGCCTGGTGTCAGAGCCATGGCCACAAGCTCAGTGTCAAAAACTCTGTACCTATGAACTACCACATAGGCAGCAATCCACTTAACACCGAATGTGTGATAAGAGACCTTGGGACCCAGGTGGACAGTAGTCTCTCCTTTGATAGTCACATCGCCACAGTAGTCAGGAAGACCTTCTATGTGGCACACCTCACCATAAAAGGGTTCTCATCCAGGAAAAAATAGGTCATTGTTCCCCTCTACTCCACACTCATTAGACCCATTATAGAGTATAATGCCCCTTTTAGAATGTACCTCACAAGACATCTGCAGCAGCTGGAAAGGCCACAGAAGTACCTCACAAAGAGGATTACTGGCCTAAAACAAATGCCCTACACTGACCACATCAAAAAACTCCAGCTGTACTCCATAGCATATCACCTACTCTGAGGTGATCTCTGCCTAACATATAAAGCTATGTCAAACCCAGAGCTGTTGGACATGCTACACCTAAAGAAATCCCAATCCCTCCGAGCTACACACTCTAGGGACCTAAACCTTGTCACCACAATAAACAGGACATGCTGGAGGGATAGATTCCTGTCCAAGAGACTTCCCATATTCTGGAACAGGCTACCCATCTATGTCAAGCAAAGTTCTTCATTAGCACTCTTCAAGAAAAATCTTGATGAGTGGATGGGAAATAGGAAATACACCCTGGGGATCACTTCTGTGTCTCTGCTCGACAGTGGCACAGGAAAAGAACTTTCTTGGGTGGCGTAAGCCAGGGAACCTTGTTGGCTAGGCTTACGTAGGCCCTTGGGCCGATAGCCTAGTACCTACCTATGAACCTATAAACCTACCTATGAACCTTCTCTACATCATACGTAACCAGTCTTACCTCATTTTTTTCTGTCACAATCTTACTTATTATTTCCTTAACTATTACTAAGATTTCATTTATATCTGTCCCTTTTACACTAAATGCACCATTTCCTACTTCTTCATTCAACACTTTTTGCATCCTTTGTTGGTATTATTTTCATAAATATTTTATAATCAATATTTCCTAAAGTTATAGGTCTCTAGTTTTTTATATTTTTCCTTTCATATTTTTTCCATATACATTTTATTACCCACTATATATTTCTGCCTGCACTATCCCTTTATCTAACCATTCATTTAATACTTTGCAGAAAACCAAATCTTCTTCCATCTTCATTTGCTTGTAAAATTCATAATTTAGTCCATCTAATCCTGATGCTAACTCTTTTTATCCTTTTTATTACTTTCAGCATTTTGTTTATCTGAATCCTGTTTTCTAGTTCTGACATAGTACCTTCAGATACTTGTAATACACCATTCCTATTTCTCAACCTCTTCCTTTTCATACATTTTACCTACAAATATTTCCACTACTTCCATCATTCCTTTTTACATCTTAAGCCACACTATTCATCAATTAATGTATAAATTCTTCCTTTTTTATTCTCAGTTGTTTCCTAAGTAATGCGGTATCTCCTCTTTTTTGCCTTTAAGAAAACATTTGCTTAAAAAAGATTTTTAACTTTCTCTCTTTTTGTCATACAACTTTCTTTCATTCTCACTTTCTACTTAAAGTTATTCCATTATTTCTTTATATTCATTTTTCTTTGTCATTTTGTTTTCTACCATAAAAAATGTTCTTATACTTTTCTTTAAACACTTTCCACAATACAGACAATTTTTTTCATAAGATTCCCTCATTGTCATATGTTCTTCCCATAATTTCTTACTCTCAAGCATTATTTCTTTTGTTTCATTAACTTCACCAATTAACCCTTTTATTCCTTTTCCATTTTTCATTATCACTTTATTCTTGCCCACGTTGCTCTGTGGTCAGAAAACTTAGCAATGTCCACACCTCCTTCTATTTATTTCATTCCATTATAATCTATCTCTGTTTTAAATATCCCTCTTTGATAAGTCCATTCTCTTTTTTTTCCTTACCTGTAGTCCTTCACATATAACTTCCTTTAGTACTTCACATCTTGTGTTAGTTTGCTCTTCTCCTTCCTTAAATTAAAGTTAAAATCTGCTATCTTAAAGGAGAATTTTGACCAAATGTCAAGTTTTTCTTTCCAAAAAGTGATTTTCCTTCCCTGTAATTCAACACTGTCACATACAGAAAAAGCATCATTTAATGTTTGTTTGTTTGTTTGTGTCTTTCGGCTTTTCCCGGTTAGGGGTCACCACAGCGGAACTCCAGTCCGCTAATGACTGGTAGTTGATTTTTCCATGCCGAGTTACCAGCCCTGATGCACAACCTTCAACAAAGGTACGCCCATTCACACATATCTCCACGCAGAAGACACTCTAACTGAGAATCGAATCGGACAGCGTCTTACTGTGAGGTGAGAACCCTACCGCAGCACCACCACCGCGGACTTAAAAAGCATAATTTAATAATTGCTCCATTTCTGCTATGCCTGAACTTATTTGTGTTTGCTTTGTTTCCTGCATTTGTTACATCACAAAGTCTAATAAGAGTGGCAGAGTAATTAGGTGAGACCACTTTTTTTCCATATACAGAGCCATTAAGAACTCATTCCCTCTAGTGCAACTGTTTTGTGTGCATACTTTTAACCCCCAGTTGGTGTGGCTTGTACCTTTAAAAAAATAAAGTTATCGCCTTACAGTTCAAACAAACATCCATATCTCTGGAACCGTAAGTAATACTGGAAAACTGTAAATGGCAAACTATTCAGGATAAATTAATATTCCTCTGTTTATTTGCTAAGTTTTTCTGCATAGCCGCCTATTTTGAGCATTTTCTGGCTTGTTAAACTTGATTTCTGCATTAGTAACTGTATTTAGAGCACAACCTAGAGCTGTTTACTGAATTTCCTGTTTGCACTTATTTTTAAAATCGTTTTTTTTCTCAAAACTTGCATTTTATCTGTCTTTGGCCTAGCACTCTTGTGTGGGGTCATTTACTGCACTGTTATAACTTGTTGATACTTGTGAACCTCTGCTATCTCTGAAAAAAACAACCCCCCCCCTCAAAAATCTTGCTTTTTTTCCCACTTTTCTGAGATTTAAAAAAGTTCAGTTACAGGCTTGCTGTTCTTGAACTGTCTGTAAGTTTCTGTGAGGCCATTTTTTGCTTGGGCTAAAGGGAAGTCTCTCTGTTGATCAGTGGCAGTGAAAAACATTGAGCAGCCTGCCTGCCCCTGTGGGAGTGGTTACTGACTTGAAACTGTAGTTTTATTGGCCATTTTGGGTCAATTCCAAAACTCCTTTATCTACCTCTCTTAAAACCTTGTTGCCTTGTGGTCTTGGCATCTTTTCAGGCTTGTTGGCTGTTGATGAAGCACCCACCAAGAGGAGAAAATGCTGAGGGAAGAAAGGAGCCACTTTTGAGATTTTAAGTATTTTTCCTCTGTTTATTTGCTAAGTTTTTCTGCATAGCCACCTATTTTGAGCATTTTCTGGCTTGTTAAACTTGATTTCTGCATTAGTAACTGTATTTAGAGCACAACCTAGAGCTGTTTACTGAATGTCCTGTTTGCACTTATTTTTAAAACTGTTTTTTTTTCTCAAAACTTGCATTTTATCTGTCTTTGGCCTAGCACTCTTGTGTGGGGTCATTTACTGCACTGTTATAACTTGTTGATACTTGTGAACCTCTGATATCTCTGAAAAAAAACAAAAAAACTAAAAAAAATCTTGCTTTTTTCCCACTTTTCTGAGATTTAAAAAAGTTCAGTTATAGGCTTGCTGTTCTTGAACTGTTTGTAAGTTTCTGTGATGCCATTTTTTGCTTGGGCTAAAGGGAAGTCTCTCTGTTGATCAGTGGCAGTGAAAAACATTGAGCAGCCTGCCTGCCCCTGTGGGAGTGGTTACTGACTTGAAACTGTAGTTTTATTGGCCATTTTGGGTCAATTCCAAAACTCCTTCATCTTCCTCTCTTAAAACCTGGTTGCCTCATGGTTTTGGCGTCTTTTCAGGCTTGTTGGCTGTTGGTGAAGCACCCACCAAGAAGAGAAAACGCTGAGAGAAGAAAGGAGCCACTTTTGAGATTTTAAGTATTTTTCCTCTGTTTATTTGCTAAGTTTTTCTGCATAGTCGCCTATTTTGAGCATTTTCTGGCTTATTAAACTTGATTTCTGCATTAGTAACTGTATTTAGAGTACAACCTAGAGCTGTTTACTGAATTTCCTGTTTGCACTTATTTTTAAAATCGTTTTTTTCTCAAAACTTGCATTTTATCTGTCTTTGGCCTAGCACTCTTGTGTGGGGTCATTTACTGCACTGTTATAACTTGTTGATACTTGTGAACCTCTGATATCTCTGAAAAAAACAAAAAGACTAAAAAAATCTTGCTTTTTTCCCACTTTTCTGAGATTTAAAAAAGTTCAGTTACAGGCTAGCTTTTCTTGAACTGTTTGTAAGTTTCTGTGAGGCCATTTTTTGCTTGGGCTAAAGGGAAGTCTCTCTGTTGATCAGTGGCAGTGAAAAACATTGAGCAGCCTGCCTGCCCCTGTGGGAGTGGTTACTGACTTGAAACTGTAGTTTTATTGGCCATTTTGGGTCAATTCCAAAACTCCTTCATCTTCCTCTCTTAAAACCCTCTTTTGCGCGGTTATGTGCGTTTTTGTGCATAGCGCAACAGCGGGCAGCGCCGCCTAATTGGGTTTAAACTATTCCTGGCTCCACAAAGTCTGCTCTTCACTTTTTTCCCTTAGAACTGCTCTATCTCCCAATTTAAACACCATATTCTCATTCTAAGGCCCTTCACTGGTCCAATTAAGCAATCCTTCAAGTTAGCACTATTAAACCATAAGCACTACTTACTCTTATACTCTCTACGATTACCCTGTCCTCTATTGGTCCGTCTTAAATTCAGTTTCCCTATATTACTCTAGCATGTCCAAAAGTCAGTCAATGGTTTCCTCTCCAGTCCAGCTGGTGAATCTGGGAATTTTGAGGCAATGTTACAACTGTCTCATGTACACCGACAACCCTCTCCTCCTCCAAACAGGTTCAAATATATGTGAGAGATACAACTATTTAGCCAAACTGGAGGCTGAGCTCTCTCATCTCAAAACTGGTGTAACCAGTCAGGAGGAGAAGGTAACCTCACACAACACAATTCCAGTATCACATAGTCCCACCACATCAGCAAACCAAACACATAAATACACAAAAACATACTCGGAGGCTCTAAATAAAAATCTACCTAAGCAACAGAGACCTCCAAAGCAGACATCCAAGCAAACACTACCTGAAAACAAAACACGCACAACACATAGCCCACAAAGTCAGTGTGCCAAGCAGCCACAGCCCTTAAGGCTGAATAACACACCTGATACTCTTGTAATAGGTGACTCTATTGTCAGACACACTGACGTTCCGCTCACCAGGCTGAATAAAGAGAAGGTCACGGTGAGCTGCCTGTCGGGTGCTAGGATCCGCCACATAACGCAAGCACTCAGGTCACTCCAAAGCAAATACAAATATGACTCTGTCATTGTACATGCTGGTGTGAATGACCTGAGACGTACCTCCCTGGACTACATGAAAAGAGACATAGAGGAACTCTCTGATCATATAGGCCAGGCTGGTATGACCCTGACCTTGAGCAGCGTCTTACCCTCACCTAGAATGATGCCACAGTACAAAGGCAAAATGATCGATTTTAACAATTGGCTAAAATTTTGGTGTCATTCAAAGGGGATCCAGTGTCTGTCAGCCTGGGATGACATGCTCGACAAGCCACGTTGCTTTGCTAGGGACGGCTTGCACCTGTCACCACTGGGCTTTCGGATATTGGCAAAGGCTCTTGTCACCCCCATAGTGCCTTTTTTAGGCAAGGCTCAAAAGTCAAACCCACCCCCATAGACAGCACAAGGAAAAAGAAACTAAGGGTAATGCTGCTAAACGTCAAAAGTCTTAGCCTCAAGATGCATGCACTCGAAGCTCTCCTCAGTATGGAGAACATCGATATCTGTGCAATGACAGAAACCTGATTCAAGGCTCCAGAGAGCACCCCAGCACTACCAGGCTATACCTCATATCATGCTTTTCAGCCCAAAAACCTGGACCGAACCACAAAAGGAGGGGGAGTTTCCATATTTATCAAGGATATCCACACCTCTAGGTTAGTGGCATTGCACGAAGTATCGGAGACCATCCATGTGCAACTAACAGTGGGCAAGACTGCTTTTCAGTTTATAGCATCCTACAGCCCACCCTCTCAAAGTCAGGAATCCCACTCGGCTTTCCTGAAAACATTGGAGAACATGAAGATCTCTCCGAACACCATTATAATGGGCGACTTCAATTACCCAAACATTGACTGGGAGCACTACTCAAGCCCCAGCACCTTAGCCCAAAGGTTCCTGGAAATTATAAACTCAAATGCTATGGAACAACTAGTCACCACTCCCACAAGAGGGGACAACATACTAGACCTGATCATTATCAATATGGGGACTCTATGCTCCACACCAGAAGTATATCCCTCATTGGTAAGATCAGACCATAAATTAATTTCACTGGATGTCCACATCCCGACCCCACCCCCCAGCTCAGAAAACCACACTGAAAAACTTCTCAAAAGTGAACTTCTCACTTCTCAAAACCAAAGTGGAATCCTTCAAGGCCCCAGGGCCAGTGGTAACTATGGCCCAAACTGCAGAATCCTATATAAACACATTCTACGGACATCTCCAGGAATGCATGGATCATGCTATCCCAAACAAAACCAAGACCCAATCATCCAAAGGCAGACGTCCAGTCTGGTGGACCCCTGCCATAAATAAACTGTACAACAGAAGGAGGAAGCTACTACATGATAGAGCAAAATCCCTAATAGGGAAGGCATCTCTGATCAGTACTAGCAAAAAATTACGATCCCTCATAAAATCCTCCAAGGCCAGCTTTGAGAGAAAAATTGCACAGGACACCAAAGACAATCATAAGGCTTTTTTCAGTTATGTTAGAAACCTGGGATGCAACTCCCAGACTTGTTCTGAGTTGATTCTAAATGACAAAAAATACACTGAACCCACAGACATCGCCAATATCCTGGCAGACAGTTTAGTGCAAACTTCTCCACCCCCTCCCCCCCAAAAGAGCAAGTATCTATCCCAGCAGAGGGCTGCCTCCCAAACATCTCTGATGCTCAGGTGAAGGCTGCCCTCTCCAAAGCAAAAAACACTGCTTCTATGGGACCAGATGGCGTCCCAGGTTGCATCCTACATGAACTCCAAGAGGAACTAATCCCTCAAATAAAACAGCTATACAATCTCAGCCTCACTACAGGATATGTGCCCACAGAATGGCGTACAGCAACAGTGGTCCCACTCCACAAAAGTGGAGCCTCTACGGACCCTGGAAACTATCGCCCCATAAGCCTGACTAGCTTAGTCTGCAAGGCTATGGAGAGGATCATCATGGAGCTCATAAACAAAGACATTGGGGACCTACAGACACTAGATCCTACCCAGTTTGGCTTTGTCAAGGGCAGATACTGCCTTTTGAACCTGATTGACTTCTTCGAAACAGTCACCAAAGCCATAGATGAAGGGAAGGTAGTCCACACAGCCTATCTGGACCTTGCAAAGGCATTTGACACAATACCCCACTCGGGCATCATAGATAAGCTATCCAGCTTAAATATAAACCGCTATGTTACAAGATGGGTCGCAAACTGGCTCAAAGACAGAACCCACAGAGTGAGAGTTGGTGGAGCCATGTCAGACTCGAAACCGGTCACAATTGGCATCCCACAGGGTTCTGTCCTGGGACCACTCTTGTTCGGTATATACTTTTCCGAGGTACAGGCAAACGTGGGAGGACTATGGCTCACCAAGTTCGCAGACGACTGCAAACTGGGCGCCATAATCAACTCTCCAGCTGACACAAACATCCTTCAAAAAGGTCTCACAGAGACAGATAACTGGTGCCAGTGCCATGGTTTAAAGCTAAATGCCAAAAAATGTATAGTCATACCCTTTGGCAAAAACAATGTGCCCACAAATTACCACATAGGTGGAAACCCATTAAGTACAGAGAAAGTTATTAGGGACCTGGGGACCCAAGTTGATAGCAATCTCTCCTTTGAAAACCACATTGCCAAAGTGGTTAGAAAGACCTTCTACATAGCCCATCTCATCACGAAGGGTTTCACATCTAGATCAAGAGAGGTAATCACGCCCCTTTATTCATCCCTCATCAGGCCCATCATAGAATACAATGCCCCTTTTGGGATGTACCTTACCCGACACCTGCAGCAATTAGAAAGACCCCAAAAGTATCTCACCAAGGATCAAGGGTCTCAAACAGATGCCATATGCTGCTCGGTTAAAAAAACTCCAGCTCTACTCAGTTGCATACCGCCTACTTCGAGGCGATCTATGCCTGACATACAAAGCTATGTCAAATCCAGAATTAATGGACATGCTCCACCTCAGTAACTATAAATCCCTTAGAGCCACACGCTCGAGGGACTTGAACCTCAGCACAGAAATAAATAGAACTTGCTGGAGGGACAGGTTCATAACCCAGAGGCTCCCTTCGCTCTGGAATAGAATTCCAGTTCATGTGAGGCAGAGCACCTCACTGAATCTCTTCAAGAAGAATCTCAATAGGTGGATGGGGGATCGTAGGTTTGTCCCAGGGATTACTCCCGTGTCACTATTAGACAGAGGCACAGTAAACTAAACCTTAAAAAGGGCACAGTATACTCAAATCAAGGGGTGGCGTAAGCCATACAGAATCGGGCTAGGCTTATAATTGCCCCAGGGCAGATATCCTAGTATGAACCTATGAACCTATTTACATTAGTGGCACTCATTCTGTCTGATGCTTTCAACTGGATTTTATAAGCCAAAATAAAGGCAGTGAATATTATTAATGTTGTAATGTTGTATAAACAGCTTATGATATCTCAACCATTCAGGCAAGACATATACTGCCACCAGGATTTTCTTACTATAGCTGTGAGCTTTCATATGAGGTTATGCAGTTCTGTCTGTTACTGGAATGCTGAGATAGTTAGAGAAATCTGAAGTTTATTACAATACAAATAAACAGTATACAAATAATATTCAATATCTCAATTCTGTCTGCCATCATGTATGTTTTAAGATGAAATATTCTGATACCTTTTACGTAGCATGGTTTTGGGATTATTAATGTCAGTATGAACAAGCAAAATGTGATGCCTATTGGCATCAGTAGATGTTAACTGCAGAAAAGCCTGCAGGCGCACTCGACTGTAATGGCATTTAAATGTGCCTTATCAGCCACATATTGCCAGTATTATAGCTCAAATAAAGTGTAGCCTGGAGTTTGAACAACAGCAAGGCTTTCAAGCTTAGTTTTCAGAAGGAAGAAAAACTAACAGTTTATTTATCTATTTATAGTCAGCTTTCCCTTAAACTCATAGTGCCACAAAGAATGACAATGTTTTCATCGTATTCTTATTATTTTCTATTAGTATTTAATTTTAAAAAGTGCATTTTTCTTCTGTTTTTTGCATTACGTACAATGTTTTGTTGAGACAATTCAATGAGTTGAGGAAGGTAGATTAACAAAAACTCTAATTCTAGCTGTGATATTAAAAACATTGAATGGAACAGAAATCATCTAAACCCAAGTAACACTTATTAATCACAGAGGTCAGATTTCTTACACTTCAACACTGAACTACAGTTTTACTTTGAAAAGAATAATTAACTCGGCTACATTTTCAAGCCTGTCATTCAAGCATTCCTTAAACTGTTGTAGCAGAAATGGCCGCTAATGAAAACCAAAGGAAACAAAGTAATTAAGCATGCAGACTGATGCTGTCAGTCAAAAATAGGCAGATGCAGTATTGCTGTAAGCTGCTGAGATGAAAAGCCACAGTAAATGATCCTCATGTCTGTCCCTCTTAAAATGTCATCAAGAAGGTGAAGTGCTTGACTGTAAAACAAGATTATGTTATCAATGGCAGCCCTGTTTCAGGTCATTCTGGGGTATAACAAAGTGAAAAATAGTAAGAATCACTTTCCTACAGAGACATTAATAATGCAGAAAGGTTCAAGATATGCTGATTATTTTTTCAGCTTTTGTGTGCAGTTCTCCTTCAATAATAAACATATTAACAATAATATTCTTGCCTGTCATGTTTGTGTATACATACATTGCACATAATCTTACATATTATAGTGTTTCTCTTGTATCAAACATCGCCATCCTACCTGGTATTAGTATTGTAACATCTAATATTTTAATCTCTTCATTTCTTATCAAAATCCCAATGCATGAACATTATTCATTTCCTACGGAGAATATAACCTTGTTTCCCACAAGGCCTCAGTTCTATCCCTTTTCTCTTTTTTAATGCATTTTGTATCTAATAAACATATAATTTCTGCCTTCTTCTTCTTCTTACACCATTCAGTTACCATTAGCCCCGCTCTAATTTATAATAGTCTTCACATTAACACTTAGCATCATTACCTCATCCCTTTCCTTTTTGCTTTTTATTTTTCAGCTTGTATTTTTCTTCTCTTTCTTTGTACCTTTCCTCCTATTGACTGTTCATTATTGTGTTTTTGCTTTTCTCCTGTGTCAACCCCTTTCTCCTTCATTCCTCGGTTCCCAGTAGTTCATACCTAGTCTCTTCTTGAATAACAGCATCTTTTTTCCCAATATTTAAGTCCATTTCTCCTGAATGTATTATTTGTTCTTCTTATAGATTTCCTTCCACAAAAAGTATTTATCTTAACATCTTTGGTATTATTTTCAGCATTTTTTCATCTATTCTTTTGTCCTGTAATATACCTAAGACAAATAAAAAGTGTCCTTGGATATTACATTTACTACACATTAATTCAGAATTTTTAGCTGTATGTTTCTCTCCACATTGCATGCATTTTCCTTTTTAACAGTCCTGTACTATATGCCTTTCATTTCTACATGCAAAAAAGGCCTGTGGCTGGCCCCAGTATCTAAATCTCTTCCCATTAATATATATTACATTTTGAACATGCTGTATCCTTCCTTGTATCACATTTAATGTTACTAATACTTCCAACCCCTAGACCACACATTTATTTCATCAAATACCTTTTTTATATCATGTTCTTTTTTACAAACAGATAAAAAATACTTAATTTCAACAATACCAATGTAAGCAGTTCTAAATTCTGTATGTATTTGCTTTTTAAGTTGCTGTCCAAAATTCAAGAAAAACAAACAAATAAATAAATAAGTAAGTAAATAAATAAAATATAATCCTTCCATGGTGAAGTTTCTTGTCTTCTTCCTACCTTAGACATGAATTTTTTAATAAACCAAATGTTTTAAAAGTCACTTCACAGATGTCCTCCATGCCCAAATGTATTGATGTGCTTATGTCTTTTGTACTAAACCCTAAAAACAAAATTACATTGTTGAAAACATCTTATCTATTTAAACAAAAGTGAGTCTTTGTTTTAATTCCTCTTTGTTTTAATTCCTACCACAGGCTTCATAGTTCTGGATTGGTCACTTACAGCCCATTGCTGTGTACTTCTTTCCGTTGTCACAGCTGCTTGTCATCCCATTCTTATAGCATCAACATAAGAATTTTTCATAATCCTTTTGCTGATGTGTGCCTTTAAAGATACTTACTGCATTAGCCAAATACACACCACTGCTCCTTTAGCTCCAAAATCCTCTGCTTTTCCTGTTGAAACTGTTATTTCTTCTGCTTCCATAATACAATCACCTAGTTCACTCCAGGTTCTTTCTGCTCCTTTTTCTGATTCACTTTTTTCCTTCAAATTCAGTAAATCCAGTGTTGGTAAACTTCTTCCTTCTAATTCTTTAACAATAATTTCCTTAGTTCCAACAGATTCATAAATCTCTCGATCTGCTTCTTCCAAAACAGACACATTGCTCTGGCTCTCAGGGTATTCTCCATTTTGGATTTTTCACGACCAAGCCAGCAGCAGCCATCCGGCACCAACTAGATGTTGTGATGCAAAACAGCAAGACAAAAGAGTAGGACAAGTTCCCGTGTATCCTGGCCAACTTTTTCCTAGTTAGTATGAGTCCCACCTTGGGTCTTCCCTGAAAAGAAGATGCATAGCCTTTCCCAGTCAACAAAGACTAAATAAATGAAATAAATAATTAGCACAGATGATTAAGACTATAATCTGTTAATAAACTGCTTTCTGGCCCAGAGTTTGATTCTCTTAGTCTTAATTTGCCTACAATGTCACCTTGAGCAAGGAAAATAAACACATAGTGCTTTGGTGCATTTGGGAAACTGGGCTATAATGATTCATCTGTGGTCTTCTGTACTGCATACCAAGTAACTATCTATGACGTATTAACTATTAGGGATGGTAAAACCTTAAAGGCAATACTGTGTAGAACTGCAATGCAACATTAACAGCAAATCTTTCAAGACAAGCAGTGATATTACATGCCATCATTGCAGCACTTACTGTGTTTTAAGCATTACTGATAGTTTAACACATCCTAAAACTGGGTCAAAATATTTGTTTCTTAACATCACAAGTGGCAACATTAAAGATGATGTGTGTGTGTGTGTGTGTGTGTATATATATATATATATATATATATATATATATATATATATATATATATGTGTGTGTGTGTGTGTGTATATGTATATATATATATATATATATATATATATATATATCTATATATATATATCTATATATATATATATATATATATATATATATATATATATATATACTCTGTGACTTTACAAGTTTTACATTGGAAAGGAGATCTGCTCAAACTGTCCAGAAAACTACTAAAAATGACGTGCTGTTTCCTTTAATAGATAATAGGCACAACAGACAACTCTTTGATATATGTTTATTGAAAAATCCTAGAAACATGTGAAGCTTGGAATTGTATAGTACAAAAAAATAAACTCAAAGAAAATGCTATGCTGTAAGGGAAAGACTCTAATTTCTTCTTGGGGGAGGGTTGACAAGTATTTAACTCACAGACACACGGTACAGGGTTTTAGTCTCACATTTGAAGGGAAATTGGCTAGGCTTAAAATGACCTGTAAGGGCAGCTAGTCTAATGTTTACCTATGAACCTACAGAGAAACAAAATAATAAAATAAATAAACCCAATTATAACTACATTTATTTTAATTATGTTTCAGAGGATTATTTATTCATCCTATTACAAAAAAAATCTCATGTAATATATATTGCTGCTATTTATAGGATCATAGGATACTAGGCTAATGGCCTTAGGACTCTTACAAGCCTAGCAAAGTTCTTCCCTTATTTCCCTGATCAGCATCTATTGCCCCTGTCCAAGAGGGACACAGGTGAAACCCTTGGAGTGAATTTACGGTTACTCAACCAATCGTCCAGATTGTGTTTGAAAAGGGACAATGAGGTGGTCTGTTTGGCATGAAGTGGAAGTCTGTTCCAAAGATGTGGTAACCTCTGGAAGGCGAATCTGTCCCTCCAGCAGGTTCTATTAATGTCACATACCAGGACTGGGTCTTTAGGGTGAGTAATCCATGTACCATTTGACTTATGGAGCTGCAGCATTTCCAATAAAGCAGAGTCAGAGATAGCCTTTTATGTAAGGCAGAAATCACCTCTGAGCAGTCTGTATGAAACAGAATAAAGTGACAGTGATTTCAGATGAGCCACATAGGACAGATGCTGAAGACCTTGAATTTTCCTTGTGAGGAACCTTTGTGGTATCCCCAATTGCTGCAGGTGCTTGGAAAGGTACATACCAAAAGGAGGGTTGAACTCAATTATTGGCCCGATTAGGGAAGAGTACAGTGAGGTTATAACTTCTTTTTTTCCTGGAGGCAATGCCCTTACTTACAAGATATAAAATGCCCTTCTTATCACTATAATATTAAGCATGTAATGTTTTAATACATGACATGTTACACAGGTGAATATAACAGAAAATTGAAGAAATGTATTGGTGATCATTTTTTTAAATAAAATATAAGCTAGAAACCAGTGTAATATAAAACAAAAAAAATGACAGCAGGACAGGACAATACCTGTATAGTTAATATTTTGATAATAGAATTAATAAAATAAGAGGTCTGACGACTTTTACAGAAAAAGAAAATTTTTTTGGATTTCTAGATTTTGGACTGATTGCCCACCTGGCTTAAATGATATGCATAATTATGATAATTGAAAAGATTAATGAATTAATTAATTTATCCATATGTTTACTGTCTCAGTTGTTTACTCTGTAATTGTATACAGTCCATGACTGGTCTTTCAGAGCATGAGATTTGTTTTAAAAGCTCACCTGTATGTATAATGAGTTCAATACTCGCTAAAGCACAGATTATGTGAAACCTTGTGGTTTGTAATGAGTAAAAATAATGGCAGTTTCTTTGAGCCAATTTTTTCTTTTTTTTTTTTTTTTTTTAGCTTGCAACTTTAATACATGGCTCAGAATTTACCTGCTTTGAGCTACCTTTTTATTTACAATATCATGCACTTTTGCAGTTTTGCTGTATCCAGTACGGTTTGTAAGCTTCTGAGCCCCCCAAGCCTTTCTGTGTTGAGGAAAGCCTTCGAGCTTATCAGTGGGAGTGGTAAACACTAGGTAGCCTATCTACCACAAGAGAAGTGGTCTCTAGCCCAGAAATTGTAGTTTATTGGTCATTTGGGCAGTTTTTTTCCATCTCTTTCAACTTTCTGGTTTAAAAGCCCACATTTGTACTTGTTTCCCACCTTTCCCATAACTAGTCTAGTCCAGATACAGATTTGCTGTATCCAGGACTGTTTGTAAGCTTCTGAGCCCCCCAAGTCTTTTCGTGTCAGAGGGAAGCCTTCTAGCTTGTCAGTGCGAGTGGTAAGCACTAGGTAGCCTATCTACCACAAGAGCAGTGGTTTCTGGCTCAGAAATTATAGTTTATTGGCTGTTTGGGCAGCTTTTCCATCTCTTTCAACTTTCTGGTCTAAAAGCCCACATTTGCACTTTTCCCACCTTTCCAGTAACTAGTCTAGTCCAGATACAGATTTGCTGTATCCTGGACTGTTTGTAAGCTTTTGAGAGGTGCCAAAGTCTGCTCTTCAATTTTTCCCTTAGATCTGCTAGTTTTCTCCTCTCCTGCACTTTTACTAGCTTATTAGTTTAGCACTTTACCATACCAGACGTCTTGTAGCAATTATTGTATCACACAAAAGTGCTACTAGCACTAAATGTTCTACAAGGAAACAGCTCCAGTACTTATTATTAATGCCCACCCCTCCAGGCATGTCTAAAGGTCAGTTCCCTGGGCTTTCTCCTATTAACCTGGTGAACTTGGGCATCCTGAGGCAATGTAACAATTGCCTCATGTACACCGACAACCCTCTCTTCTTAACTCCCAACACTCAGACTTGCGAGAGATGCACTTATATATCCAAATTGGAAGCCATGCACTCTCAAGCCAAGACCAGAATAGCCGGTCAAGAGAAGGTCAACACTTGCACCACACCACATGGAATACATAGCCCTCCAGAACACACACCAGCACTGCCTTCACAAAAAAACACAAACCATGCACCCACCTTCGCGGAGGGTCTCAATAAAAATCTACCCAAACAGCAGAGACCTCCAAGGCAGAAATGCACTTGACTACCACAACACAATACTAATCACAAGGCACATAACTCTCCTAAACAGTGTGCCATTCAACCAAAGCCCCTAAGGCAAAACAGCATGCCCAGAACACTAGTCATTGGTGACTCGATAGTGAGGCACACTGATGTCCCACTCACTAGGATGATTAAGGAGAAAGTAACAGTCAGCTGCCTGTCAGGTGCCAGGATCCGCCACATAACCCATGCACTCAGGTCCCTCAAAAACAGATGCAAATATGACTCTGTCATTGTACATGTGGGTGTAAATGACCTGAGACATACCTCCCTGGACTACATGCAAAGAGGCAAAGAGGAGTTCTCAGCTTATGTAGCCCAGGCAGGTATGACCCTAGTCCTGAGCAGCATCCTACCATCACCCAGAATGATACCACAGTACAAGCAGAAAATTATTTATTTCAACAATTGGCTACATTTCTGGTGTCATTCTAAAGGGATCCAGTATCTGTCTGCCTGGGATGACATGATTGACAGACCTTAATGCTTTGCCAGAGATAGCCTGCATCTGTCAATCCTGGGCTTCTGAATACTGGCCAAGGCTCTTGCCACCCCTATAGTGCCTTTTTTAGGTGGTGCTCCAAAGACCAAATTACCACCGTAACAGCTACAAACAATTGCAATCTGAGGGTCATGCTGCTCAACTCTAGAAGTCTAAATCTCAAAATGCATTCTCTTGAGACACTCCTTAAAATGGAGAACATCGACATTTGTGCTGTGACAGAGACCTGGTTCGAGGCAGCAGAAAGCACCCCTGCACTACCAGGCTATAACTCTTTCCACACCTTTCGGCCCCAGAACTTGGACTGAAGCACCAAAGGCAGTGGTATTTCCATATTCATAAAGGATGCACACAGCTCCAGACTGGTAGCTCAACATAACGCATCAGAGATACTTCAGGTGCAGCTAACATTGGGTAAGACAGCGATTCAGGTTGTAGCCTATTATAGGTCCCCAACCATGTCCCAAGACTCACACTCCATGTTCCTAAGCACCCTGGAAAATATTAGGGTCCAACCTAACACTCTCATATGGGGTGACTTCAACTACCCCTCCAATAACTGGGAAAACTACTCATGTACCAGTACACTTGCCCAACGTTTCCTGGAATTCATTAATTCCAATGCACTGGACCAGATCGTTCTTACCCCCACTAGAGGTAGTAACATCCTTGACCTGGTCATTACTAAAATGGGCGACCATTACTCTACACCAATAGTCAACTCCTCCCTGGTTAGATCCAACCACAAACTAATAACCTTGGAAATCCACATACCCCCCCCCCCCCCCGCAAAGGTAACCACCATGAAAAACCTCTCCAAAGCTAACTTTGGGCTCCTAAAAATACAGGTGGCTAACTTTACGGCACCCATGCAAATGGAGAATAGTTGCATGACCACCAAATCATACACCAATGCACTGTACAAACACGTACACAAATGCATGGATCTTGCCATACCCAATAGAACCACTATGCACTCCTCCAAAAAAAGGAAGCCAATCTGGTGGTCCCCTGCCATAAACAAACTCTAAAAAGCTGAGATTCCTCATCAAATCCTCTAAAGCTAGCTATGAAAACAGAATTGCAGCAGATAGTAGAGACAACCACAAGGCCTTCTATAGTTATGTAAAGAATCTCCACGGCAATATCCAGATTTGCTCTGAGCTACTGCACAATGGCACCTCCTATACCGAGCCAACAGATATTGCCAATATACTGGCCGACAGACTCAGTGCCAAATTTACCCCTCCCCCCAAAGGACCAATCACAATACCAGTAGATTGCCAGGCACCCAGTATTACTGCTGCACAGGTTAAAACAGCACCGTCCAAGGCCAAGCATACAGCTTCTATGTGTGCCCTGTTCAATCACAGTCTCACCTCAGACTTTGTCCCTACCGAATGGTGCACTGCTACAGTCATCCCTCTCCACAAAGGAGGAGCGACTACAGATTCTGGGAACTATCACCCCATTAGCTTGACAAGTCTGATAAGCTCTGACATGCATCATCATGGACCTACTAAACAAGGATATAGGGAATCTCCAAACTCTGGATCCCACACAATTTGGCTTTGTGAAGGGTAGATCATGCCTGCTCAACTTGGTCGACTTCTTTGAGTCAGTCACCGGAGCTGTGAATGAAGACAAGGTGGTTCATAAAGCCTACCTTGATCTGGCCAAGGCCTTGATACCATTCCCCACTCGGGAATCAAAGAAAAACTCACTAAGCTAGGCATCAACCCTTTATCACTAGGTGGGTTGCAAACTGGCTCATAGATGGAACCCACAGTGTGAAAGTAGCTGACTCCAAGTCAGACTGCTGACCAGTCACAAGTGGAGTCCCACAGGGATCAGTCCTGGGTCCTCTCCTATTTGGTATTTACTTCTCAGAAGTCCAGGCCAACACGAAGGGACTCTGGCTGACAAAGTTCGCAGAAAATTGCAAGTTGGGAGCCATTATTAACTCCCCAAGTGATGTTGACATCCTACAGAAAGGCCTCACTGAGACCAACGACTGGTGTCAGAACCATGGGCTTAAACTCAATGCCAAAAAATGTGTCATCATCCCCTTTGGGAAAAAAAAAACATTTCCTATGAATTACCACATCAGTGGTAGCCCACTGAACACAGAAGATGTTATAAGAGATCTGGGAGCACAGGTTGACAGTAACCTCTTTTGACCACCACATTGCCACTGTAGTCAGAAAGTCCTTCTATGTTGCACATCTCCTTACTAAGCGTTTTGCATCCGGGAAGAAAGAGGTCATTGTCTCCCTCTACTCTTCCCTCATTAGGCCAATAATCAAGTACAATGCCCCATTTGGCATGTACCTCACTAGACACCTGCAACAACTGGAGAAGCTGCAAAAGTACCTCCTAAAGAGGATCCTAGGCCTTAAATACTTGTCCTATATGGACAGACTCAAAAAACTCCAACTATTCTCTGTCTCATATCACCTACTTAGAGGCAATCTCTGCTTGACTTACAAAGCCATGTCTGACCCAGCTCTGTTAGAAATGCTACATCTAAAGAAATCCCAATCCCTCCACATCACACACTCCGGAGACCTCAACCTCATTACCACAATCAACAGAACATGCTGGAGGGACAGGTTCATAACCCAGAGACTGCCCATGCTATGGAATAGGCTTCCCATACATGTCAAACAGATCACCTCACTGGCCGTCTTCAAGAGAAATCTTGATGAGTGGCTGGGAAATAGAACATTCACCCCGGGAATCACTACAGTGGCTCTACACGACAGAGGCACTGGGAACTAAGGTCGGGTGGCACAATGCCAGGGTAATCCTATGGGCTAGCTTGTAAAGGCTAAAAGGGCCATTAGCCTAGTAGACACCTATGACCCTATGAACCTATGGGAACAACTGTATTTATGGTTTAGATGGACAGAAATTAAGAAAAGCAGATGAAGAGATCAGCAACAAAATCTTTATTCTAAGCCAAATGAACTCACTAATAAACAGTGGAGAATGAAGAAAGATGAATTTCCTAGCAGTAAATATAATCTTCAATGTGTCCATATATGAATTTTCTGTACTCGTGAGGATGTCACCATTAATTTAGCAACAGATTAAGTACATTGGGGAAGGTCAGGATAAGTACGTACAGACTATATCAGGCACATACAGACTATATGAGGCATGTACAAACTGTATGAGGCACATACAGACTATATGAGACCAACTTGGGTGCTCATCTGCAGACTCATTGTATGATTTTTTTTATATTGCATCTCATTTTATAAAATGACAAGTACATCTATATGGATATATATTATTATGACTGTGATGAAAATACACTCTTGTTCTTCCCCATTTTTTCCAGAAGGCAAGATGTCTGAAAGTCAGAACAGGAAGCATGTGTCACTGGGCTTTGAGCAGACCTCAATAACACAGGCTAGTTGCAACTCAGTCAGCAGTTATGATGGAGTGCCAAGTCCGGCTGTTGTTATCAGTTCAACAAAAATGTCAGGTAAGGAGCCGATGCTGATATGACAACTAGTAACATTTATCTATGTACTCCTTTTGAAAATTCATCAAACACTGTAGGTCTTTCTTCTTCATTTAAAGGCTGTTTGGGTGCAGATGTTAAAATCTCCCATATGAAATGATTAACGCATTTGTAGAAACATTTTTGCTTGGGTTGTTGCTCATACTCTGAAAGCTGCTTATACATATGAAATCATTAATTTCTTTATAGAAGTGTTTTTATTTATTTTATAAAAATGTTATAGTTTAGCTAACTTGCATTTACATTGTTTCCATTTAACTGCCAGACATGCTCAGTTGATTGTTAAATTCTTGCAGTAGAAGTAATTCCTGTCTGATTGCCTACATATTTGAGCAGTATTTGTGGCAATGCAATATGACAGCAACATTTCCAAACTTATTCTGCTTACCTTACTAAGCTTCCACCAGACTTGCTTTTAGGAAAGCCGTAGTGTGGGATAACTAAGCCTAACTAATTAAGACAGGAAAACACAGCTGGTGTGTGCCATTTCTAATTCTGCTTAATTTTAGAGCTGCAGGAATCATAAATATTATTTTTCTATGTACATGCAGCTCAGAGAGTGGGCTGCAACTTCAGAATCAGATTTTTAAATTGTTTTGATGTTGACTACACATGTTCAGCAACACACTGTTATATCATGTATCACTGTATGCTCAGTGCACTGCAGAATGATATGGTCTTCCAGGCATTGTCCTGCATCTGTTATCTTATGATAGTACATGAAGTACAGTGTTTAATGGGAGGGACCTCTTACTGGATCATGTGGCTTTCTCAGCTATTGGTATTCTTCTTGAGGGGAAGGACTTGCCCATCTGGAACATGCACACTTATCAGCCATTAGTATGCTTCCTGAGGGGAAGGACTTCCTAATTGGTTATATAGCATTCTCATCAATTGGTATTCTTTATGAGGGGAGGGTCTTGTCCATCAGGAACATGTGGAATTATCAGCCATTGGTGTGCTTCCTGAGTGGAGGAAATTCTCTTTCATGTGGCATTATCAGCCAATGGTGTGCTTCCTGAGCTGGCTCAAGATGATAGCAGATAGACTATATAAAGTTAAAGCACAGCAAGGATTTTTGGAATTCTATGCAAACTCCCACAAGTGTTGCCTTTCCCCATCTCCAGACAGTGCATGTTTCTGGGCAGTGAACTTTTTCAGTACTACAAAAAAAAAAAAAATAAATAAATTTACTTTAATGTTGTTTGGTAGCCACACTGATTTATGTTTTGGTGGAGCTACTGAATTTATTCATAGGAAATACCAGATTTTGCTTTCTGAATGAATGGCATTTCCCTTCAATAGAAGGCAAAATCAGTCTATTATGTAATTAAGTAATACATGGATAATTAATATCTTCCCTACAGTGAGATGTTATTTTGTCACTAGGGTGCAGTGAGTGACCAAATTAGATTATTTCCCACCATGGGCAAATATGCAAATTATTCATGACCTTACCTTGGTGCATTCCTATTATACAGTGGCATTATTTTAAAAAGAATCATTTTGCATTTTAAATAATTCCATTCTTTAACGTAAACTCTTTTCCTTATCCAGCTCTCTACACAGGCAAGTCTGCGGGAATAACTTTAACATCTTTGCATATGCATACCACTAAATGTGACAGTACCTTTGCAGTACATTCACATACTGAAGTTTGTGCCAATGGAAGCCTGGTAACAGAGTAATAAGGCAACAAACGTGAGTTTGTACTAGTGCATTTTGTGGGTGCACTCCTATTTTCTGTATTTCATTTTGTTGAGACCTGATTGTAGTGCATGTTTTGTTGCATTTCTGCTGACATATATTTATGCTGTTAGGTGCTGTTATACCACAAACCCTTTCTGATAGTGGCACTGATGCCTCTGATGTTGGGCAACTTGCAGCAAACTGAACAGATGAATGATGTTTCTAAATAAATTTTTTATTGTGAGTTTGTGTATCATCAGAATTAGTATATTTAGAAACTGGGGGTTGGACTTATAAACCCTGTGTTGTAGGGTGCAAGGGTGCTTCCCCTGCAATTTTTTGTTTGTCTGTTATTATGTTCTGAGTCGCCTATTTCTATTAATAAAACATTTATTATACATTTTCTCATTATATATTCAATTCAATCCTCAGGCGTGGGGTGTAACTATAGTCTACTGATAGACCACAGGATTATTTATGGAGACATTTCCATGTGAAGATTCTAAATTTCTGGGATTTAGCCACACATCTAGACAGTTTTAATGTCTCTTTCCCATTCATTTTTTTATCTCTTCCCCAAGTTATTTTATCCATTTCATCCTCATTTCCTCTAGAGAGCCTTCATTTTTATTCTGGATCCAAATCTTCCCTGTCAATATCCCTACATTCTCCTCCTTTCTCATCTTCTCTCTATTTCTTGTATCAGTTGTCAGGTTTGTGTTGTTTCCCCCAGGTGTCGCTAATATGCAGTCATCGATTTTTCACTTCTTGATATTCCCACTCTAGCTGCCTTTCAAGCTCATATTCCTCTTGAAGTTCTTCCCACGTTTTAATCCTTCCTCCTGTTTGTAATTGGTCCCAATATACTATTTGATTCTATTTCTTTGTCCAGCTCCATGGTACTATTTTCTTCTCTACCTCTTTGTTCTTAATACAAAAATGATTCTCTCTCTCCATTCTTTCCCACCCATTCTTTCCATATTTTCCAGATACCCTTTTACATCTGTTTTTTCCATTGGGGAACTAGGTTGTCCCTTGGGTCTCCAGCATGACCTCCATATTATCCTTCCTTCTTTGCAATTCTCATTCCTTCAGTCTTATTTGTTTCCATACTGCCTCATACCATTCATAAACCATTATTAAAATGTTTACTACCTGACAAGCTCTTCTTTTCTCTATGTGTGATGCCAAGTTTTCCTTTGCTATTGTAGGGTTTTCCTCATCTGATATGAACTTCCTACATATTTGCTTTACTTTTTTTAAGAAAGCTGTGTGACAGCCCTACTCTGGGACAGTAATTAAGGAGTCTGAATCCTCACCACTGGTACTGGAGAGGGACATTCATTTAGAACAAAAATGGATACACCCAGTATTACCAATTGCAGCTCTCTGTATCAAGTACAAATTCCCTTAAGAGCACACAGGGAACCCACTAGGTCAGGGATCTGGATTTCTCTATCTGTCTCCCTCCAGGTCCCTAGTAAGACTCCCCACTGGCACAGCTAAAGAGTTGAGACCTCAGTCAAGTGTCCAAGCCAAGTTCTCCAGCACCTTCTCTGTGAAACTAGTGCTTAGTGTCCCTGCTCCAAACAGCTGACATACACATTCTTTAAGATTTGATTTTCACATGTACACATATCTGGGAAAGGCTGGCACAGATTACTGTCTATGTCCCCTTCTACCCAGACTATAAGCTAGTTACACCATCACCAGACACTCCAAGGGCAGCTACTCTAAGGCTCTTGCAATGATACCCAATTATACTGAGTGAAATTAATATTAATACAAATGATAGTGTTTGGCCAGTGCAGTAAGGCTTTCAGGAGTGGCCACAGTGCATCACCAAATAGATATAGTACTCTCAATGGTTAAAATATTCTCTAAAAGTCCAGCCACAATTTAAAGTTTAAATATATGTAATAATAAATTATAAAAGAACATGAAAATACTAAATATCTATTTACAATAAACACCAGAGTTTCATATCATAGGAAAATTAAAATAACACAGAAGAATAGAGTCACACAAAGACAGAAAGACAGTACTTAACTAATCTCACTATATTTTCCTGACTGAAGAATTAATATTCCCTGATCATTTACTAGAGCAAGGCAAGATACGTGGGTGAGAGATCCTTCTATCTCAGATTCCAAGAAACAGATTGCAATGCGACTTCAGTCTCATCTAGTATTAAAATATAATTTTTAGTGATGGATTACAGAATGACATCATATACATCTGATTATCTGATGTCTGGTTCCCATGGAACCCCCCTGGCTTGACGCTATCAGGATTTAGTACATATGTGCCAATAATACACATACAGAGAGCCTTGGTAAGATCTGCTGCAGGTCCTGGAAGTCATAAAACAATTTGAAACCGCCACCCTTCCAGAGTAGCAATTAGCTCACCTCAAAGACAATGCAGAAAGCTTCCTAGTGCAGAGTTTTGTCTCTGGCTGCATTGAGAACTGTAGGATACAATCTTTACGGCCTAAGCCAGATAATTTAATTTCAAACTATTTTCAAAGCTAGGTAAATTGAGATTAACCTCTTCTCTTCCATTATCCTCTGCTAAAACATATACATTTAAACAGTTACAATAATGCATGTATATTTCTTTTTCTGTCCAGCAGGGCACACTGTTGGTACATTTTAACACAAGCAGCTTTGCAAATATATTTTTTCAACCCAAGCATCTGTACAAATGAGTTTGATATACAAATGACATATAATTCTTTACAAAATTCCAGCTAGCTTTGCTAGTATATGTTACACATCCACTGCCATACTTCCCCTAGCATACCTGGCAATGCCTGACATCATCACATCTCTCCCCTCTTTGAAGACTCAAGCTAGTTTTTCAAGTGACCCTGGAGAAACTTTGCTTGAGAGGAATGTGTCTGTTTGGGAATACATTAACTAATACCCTCTCTTGAGATCCCATCTGCCTTGGCATTGCTGACCTCACTACAGTGCTGCACTGTCATATCATATGTCTGAAACCCTAGGTTTCACCATAGTAACTTGTCAGTTTGCTGACTTGCTCACTGTAGCTACAGATCCCCCTCAGACCTCTCCTGTTTCCTACTGCAAATAAAAAGCACCAGGGCCTCCCTATCATAGTAAGGTTCCATCATATTAAAATGGTGTAGTTTGTGTCCCTGCTTCCTGTCTAGCAATTCTACCATTAACATCACTGACCTTTCTTACCACTTTGAAGGGTCCCTCCCAAGCTGCCTGAGACTTGTGTCTGACAGGAATCAGAACCATAACCTGCTATAACACAGTATACTATTGGACTCGAGCATTCCTGTCATACCAGGCCTTTTTCTGCTGTTGGACTCCTGCCAGGTTCTCCTGGGCCAAGCACATGAGCTCCCTAAGCTTTGCCCTGAGGTTTAGGACATATGTCACAACAGACTCCTTATGAGATTCACACTCACCCTCCCACTCACCAATTAAATCTAAAGGACCCCCTCACCTTATGCCCATACAGCAACTCAAAGGGTGAAAATCTGTGGATTTCTTTGGTACCTCCCTGTATGCAAACAGCAGATGGGACAAATGTTTGTCACACTCTCTCTTAAACATATCTGAAAATGCTCATAGCATGGTCATTAGTGTAGAGTTTAACCTTCCACAAGACCATTAGTCTGGGGATGGCAGGGTGTGGCTTTTCGGTGCTTCACCCCACAGCGCTTCCACAGATAAGCCAGTAGGTCTGACATGAAATTGGCACCTCTGTCAGTCAGTATTTCTCTTGGGAAATCTACCCTGCTGAAAATCTCTAACAAAGCATTTGCCACCTTCTCTGCCTCTATGGAGGACAGAACCACCACCTCAGGGTATCTAGTAGCATAATCTACTACCTCTAGGATATACTTCTTCCCTGTGGAACTTGAGTCAGAGGCACCACCATATCCATAGCTACCCTCTGAAATGGCTCCTCAGTCATGGGCAAAGGCATCAAAGGAGCTTTGATCTTGTTTCCTGCCTTGCCTACCTTTGGCACCGTTCACAGGTCCTGCAGTACCCTGTTACATCCCTTGCAATCCCAGGACAATAAAAGTTCTGCACAGTATGTCTCTTGGTACATTTTATACCCATATGACCTAGAAAAGGAATGTCATGGGATATGACTATAAGTGCTAGATGGTAGGCTTTAGGCACTACCAACTGCTGAATTACCTCATTTTCTAGCTCTCCCTCAAGGGTCTACTCTGTATGCAGTAACCCTTGTTCTAGTATACAGACTCCCCTTTTCCTTGAGAATCAGCTGCCTCCCTGACTACCTCCCTCAAGCCTCTCAGTGTAGTGTCAGAAAGCTGGGGTCATTATTACATTGTCGAACTCACAGGAGTCTGACCATTGTAATATCAAACTCAAATGTCCAAAATACAAAAATAGCGAAGCCATGGCACACTGATTTTTTTCCCCAGGAAAAAAAATTGGTGGGCCATTTTTGGGGCTTTGCTATTTCCTCCACTGTGGTGCAATCTCAGAGTTGGTATATTTAAGTAGGGTTGTATGGGGGGCATAGCTCCCACATTGGGGGTTGTGGAGAGGGGGTGAAGCCCCCCTTTAATTTAAGTTTAAAGTGTAAGTGTTTTTCTTTTTTTGTAACAGAACAGCGATTTTTTTTCCCTGCGAAAAAAATCGCTGTTCTGTGTTTTCGTAATTATTGGGTTTCAAACTTCACGGTTTGATATGACAACATTCAAACTCCTGTGAGTTTGATGATGTAATATAGACCCAAAAGCTGAACCTGCCTCAACTCTATCTTTGCATCTCTTCCCAGCTCCCCTTCCACATGAAGTCTGGTATCCTCTGACAGCAGTGCCTCACTGTCATCCTGGGTACTAGTATTCACCTCTGCCCTTGAAGTCACTCTCTCCAAGGGAACCTCAGTACCTACCATCAGCTGTGGCTTACCTTCAGGCTTACTGCTACAGGGTAGGTCCTCCCTGAAATAGCCACTTCACCAGCCCTGGCTTCAGGTGTGGGGTCTGTCTGGGTCTCCCCCAGGCTACTAGACCCATGTGCCTGTCTTTAAGCGTGAATGTATGTAAATGCATGCACACCAGCATTATCCAAATCATTCCCTTTCAATATATCTTCAGGGATATCCTCAAACACCTACTTGCTTGCTTCCTTTTCCACCCTTCAAGTCAAGGTGAACCCTAGCAAAAGGCATTTGGAATGAGGTCTCTCTTAAAGTCCTATCTAAAGTGGACTACCTAAGCAAGTACTGCTCATCCTTAACCACTGCAGGCTTCACAATGGTTATGTCAGATGCTGTGAATCTCTTAGCAGTGGCATGTTTTCCATCCACTAAGATGGGATATAAACTCTGGTGATAGTTTGGTATCCCTGTTGTCTCCAGGCAACTTGCCACTGACATACTGTTATTCCCACTTGCTGGCTCCCCCACCTTTTGTTCCCCACTTTGCCTCCATTGACATCTATATGCTACATGGCCCTACTGGTTACATTTAAAACATTTAACCCTTGATCCTGGCCATGTACCTGAACTAGTGTCTTCCCCTGTTACCAGTGGGCTGTGTTGAGATGGTTTAGGCTGCCTACTATGAGTTCCCTTACATTCATGTGCTGCACTGGGTATCCTTTTTCTGTACAATGATGCCCTGCTTGCTAACTAGAGATCCCCCTTTTTCCCCAGCTCATCTGCAGGGTTATATTCTCTGTCTGCCAACCAGATTCTCATGTCCTCAGGCAAAGTTCTAAGGGCTTGTTTCCTCACCAAAAGGTCTGTCAGCCCTTCAAAAGTGGTGACCTGACATCCACTCACCCACCTATGAAAATAAGTGCTTAACTCAGCAATATAATCACACACGCTTTCATCTGTTGTGCATCTATGCTCACAAAACTTTTTTTCTGTAAGCTTCAGGTGTTAACTTAAAACATTCAAGTAAACATTTGCTTACTTTATCATAGTTTAAACAATCAGTATCAGACAAAATTTTAAAAACAGCAGTTACAGCTATACCATTGAATAAGGGGGTCAGGAACCATACCCAGAGCCCTTGGTCATCATTAAACTGTGTACATACTATTTCAAATATATGAATAAAACCACCAAAATGATCATCCTCTGTAAATTGTGGAAGAAAGTTACTAACCTTTATTGCTTCTGGGGTACATTTATTCCCTTCCCCATTACCTCCATGACCTTGGATGACCTTGGTGAATAGCCAGTATCTCCCTCTCATGTTGATGCTGCTTCTCATTTTCTTCAGCCTGCACAGTCTCTTATTTTCTTTGGCCTCCAAATGCTGCAGTCTCTCTGTTGATTGTAGTTCCATCTGTTTTGTCTTTTCCTCAGCCTCCTAACACCGCAGTCTCTCTGCTGATTCTAATTCCAAATGTTTGGCCTCCACAAGTCTCTTTAACTCCAGATGGCTTTTTAAGTCCTCTGAGGAAAAGGTTAACTGTCCTGTTTCTTAGGGCTGCAAATCCCCATCACCAAACTGGTTATCCTCTTGGTTGCTGGTCTGAGCTGTGACTAAAGCTGAAATAATTTCCTCTTTTGTCAACTTGGCATCATTCTCTGCTGGCATCTTTGCCAGCTTTCTGTGACTAAACTAAACTAACAAAAAATAAATAAAACTATTGTGATAAAGAAAGTCTAAATGTTTAAATTTGTCACTGCTTGAGAGTACACCCATCTTCAGTGACAACTGCCTACAGGCTACAGAAGTTCAATTAATATCTACACCACTGCTCACCAATATGTGACATCCCCACTCTGGACCAATAATCAAGGAGCCTGAATTATCACCACTGGCACTAGAGAGGGATGTTCACTTAGAACAAAAATGGATTCACCCAGTATTTCCAGATGCAGCTCTCTGCATTAAGCATAATTTCCCTTAAGAACACACAGAGAACACACTCAGTCTGGGTTCTGGATTTCTCTATCTCTCTCCCTCCAGGTCCCCAGTAAGACTACCCATTGTCACAGCTATAGAGTTGAGACCTCAGCAGAGTGTCCAAGCCAAGTTCTCCAGCACCCTCGCTGTGAAACCAGTGTTTTATGTCCCTGCTCCAAACAGCTGACACACACAGTCTTTGAGATTTGATTTTTACACACACACACACACACACACACACACACACACACACACACACACACACACACACACACACACACACACACACACACACACACCTGGGAAAGGCTGACACTGATTTACTAGCTATGCCTCCTTCTGCCCAGGTAGTTACACTGCCACCAGGCACTCCAAAGCCAACTACTCTAAGACTCTTGTAAGGGTTACCAATTATACCAAGTGAAATTAATTTTATTGCAAATGATAGTATTTGACCAATGCAGTAAGGCTTTCAGGAGTGGTCACACTGTGTCAGCAAATAGATATAGCACTCTCAATGGTTAAAATACTCTCTAAAAGACCAGCCACAATAAAAAGTTTAAATAAATTTAATAATAAACAATAAAAGAACATCAAAATACTAAATATCTATTTACAATAAACACCAGAGTTTCAATCACATGAAATATTAAAATAACATAGAAGAATAGATTCACACTAATCTCACTATATTTTCCTGACTGATCTAAAGAATTACTATTCCCTGGTCACTTACTAGAGCAAGGCAAGATGAAGTGGGTGAAGATCCTTCTATGTCAGATTCCAAGAAACAGACTGCAATGAGACTTCAGTCTTACCTAGTATTAAAATATCATTTTTCGTGATGGATTACAAAATGACATCACATACATCTGGTCATCTGATTTCTGGTTCTCATGCTACCCCATTGGCTAGAACCTGTTATGATTTAGCACGTGAGTCAATAATACACACACACACACACACACACACACACACACACACACACACACACACACACACACACACACACACACACACACAGCCTTGCTAAGATCTGCTGCAGCTCCTGGAAGTAATGAAACAATTTCAAACCTCCACCCTTCCAGAGTAGCAATTAGTTCACTCCAAAGACAATGCAAAAAACTTCCTAGCACAGACTTTTTTTTCTGGCTGCATTGAGAAATGTAAGATAAAATCTTTATGGCCTAAGCCAGGTAATTTAATTTCAAACTATTTTCAAAGTTATGTGGCTTGAGATTAACCCTCTCTTCCAGTATCATTTGTTAAAACATATACATTTAAACAGTTACAATAATGCATGCATATAGTTTTCTGTTCAGCAGGGCACACTGTTGGTACAATACATTTTTTCAACACAAGCATCTGCACAAATCAGTTTGATATACAAATGACATATAATTATGTATAAAATTCCAGCTATCTGTGCTGGCATATGTTACACATCCACTGCCCTACTTCTCCTGGCATAGCTGGCAATACCTCACATTGTCACAACCTGTAGCAAAGATTTGCCAAAAAGTTTGTCCTGCATACACAGACTATGATAATACACATATTTGTAGGATTTGTATATTTTTATTTAGTTCTAATTGTAAGTAAATAGTATCTCCTGTTTTCTTTGCTGTTCATTGATATTCCCCTCAAAATTCCCCTCATATGTTCTTCTTTGATCTTCCTTGGCAGACTTCCCTGTCTTTATTTTAGGTGCTTTATATCTTCCCCCATCATCCCTTTTAGGAGGTATCCTACTTTCTCTTCTTCTTTCTGATTTATTATTACTTCTGTCTTGCTTTGATTTATTTTATATATTTACTTCTTGCCACATCTGTCTAGTATATCCCGTAGCTTTCCCCATCTTCTTTAGAGTTGCCCACTGTAATCAGAACATCATCTACATTCTGCATATGACACCATCTTTCTTTCCCCCATGTATATCCTTTAACTGATGAGGTAAAAATTATTTCTGCTAATGGGTCTAGATAAATCACAAAGAGTAGGGGAGCAGGGGAAAGCCTTGTGTTATGCTTCTCTCTATGGTAAATCCTTCTGATAACCTATCCCTTATCTTGATTTTTGCTCTAGCCCCTACATATAGTATCCGTACTAACTGTACCCAACTCTCTGGCATATCTATCTTTTCCATAGTGTTTATCTGTATTGTACTCTATCAAAATCTTTGCTGCACCGAGCAAGATCACTACTAGTTCTCAATCCATAATTTGGGCATTTTGAATTAATAACAGGGTTCAGATCAGGATATCAGTAGTTTTTCTCCTTACTATAAAACCTTTCTGGTCCCTGTTAATCAGTCTTGACTAAACCTTCTCAGTCTTTCAGCTTACATCAACATGAATCACTTCTAATCACTTCTAATCAATATTTAATATGGACATTGGCCCATTTGCTACCAGGTATAGGGGATTCTTTACTTCTCTTGATATTATCAATGTCACAGCTTCTTTCCATGATTCTGGTACACCCCTCCTTTTGTATTGCATGAAATAGCTGCACTCATTTGTTGATTATTGCCTTTTAATTTCCCAGAACTCTATACAGAGATGATCACTTCTCGTTGACTTGGCTATCGCTTCATTTGTTATTTCTACCACTAGTATCTTTGTTCTTCTTCATACATTCTTGGGAACACCATCCAATCCCACTTCCACTGTCCCTCCACTGTTCCAGATTCCTTCTTTTTTCTGCTTTATACAGCTCCTGATAGATTGTCCAAAATCTTTTCGTTATTTCCGCAAGCTTTGTCTTTCCTTCTCCCGAGATCTCATCCCCATCACATAAATCATCCTGTCCACCTCTACTTGTCTAAGCCTTTCTGCTACAACTTTGGTGGCCTTTGGGGTGGCTTTATAAAATAGACATTTCTGCTACATGCTTTTTACTGTATATCCCCTCATCCTTCCAGCTTTGTAATTTTCTCCTGATTTCCCTTTTCCTTTCCGTTCTCTACTGATTCCTTAGTATTTCCTGGTTTTGTATTTCTATGAAGTCCATCTCTAGGCTCTCTATTTTGCCCATCTGTCATTTCCCCTTCCCTCTGTCACTGGTGAATGTTCTTCTTAACTTCTTTACTGTTGGCTTATTCCTCAGACATCCCTTAGGTATACTTTTCCAACACTCAGTCTAATATGCCTTCTAATTCTTTTGACTTGCTGTTATCTTCTAACATATTTACTGACACTCTCCAATGTCTTTTCAATTCCCCCTCCAGCCTTACTACAATCATAGTGATATCTGAGAGAATTAAAGGATCTGTATTTACTTCCTTCACTCAGTATAGATATTCTCTTGTTATATAGCTTCTGCTTATTCTTAACCATCTTTGATACCCGGCCGAGTAGCATGTATATCTTGCCTCCATTATCCCCCCACCTGCCTTATGTCTGTCTTAAACGTTTGCCGTCTTTTGTCACCTTCTTAGTTCTTGGCTCTCCTTACAGTTCCTCTCTGATTATGCTGTTGTTCCAGTCCCTTATACAGATTTTCATGCTTTCCTGAAATTTTATTCACTCTGTCAATATGCTCCTCAGTGCCCCTACCTGGGCATACAGAGGTATGTGCACTGCCAATATGGTCATTTCTATTCCCTCCAGTTGCCCTTTTATCTCTCACTATCTTCCTTTCATGTCTTCTATTTTGCTTTCAGCCTGAAATAACATTACCATCCCTCTTTGTTTCCTTTTGCCTCAGGAAAGGACAGTTGCTACATAGTATCTCCCTTTTTTCATTTTTTGTGTTCATCCCTATCCTGGTGAGTGTTCTGTAGAGTTAGTATCAGGGCCCCAGGTCTGCTCATAGATCCTGATACCTTTCCTCTCTCTTCATTCTATTGCCTAAGCCATTTATGTTTGAGGCCCTGATCTCTAAATTTGTCAGCCCTCCCGTTTTTATCCTTCCTTCCTTCCTTCCTTCCTTCCTTCCTTCCTTCCTTCCTTCCTTCCTTCCTGCCTTCCTTCCTTCCTTCCTTCCTACCTTCCTTCCTTCCTTCCTTCCTACCTTCCTTCCTACCTTCCTACCTTCCTTCCTTCCTACCTTCCTTCCTACCTTCCTTCCTTCTTTCCTTCCTTCCTTCCTTCTTTCTTTCTTTCCTTCCTGTCTACAGTCTCATTACTCTCCTCTCTTCCCCTGGTTGTCTTTTTGCCTTCATTTTTCAATCTCTGTTTACATGTCTTTCTCTTAGATTTATTTTTATGTGCTCTCCCCAAGTGTTGCAATCTAGGTATTCCCCCTAAAACTATACTCCCAATCTACAATAGAACATCTTTTAAAAACTACATATGTACACATTGCTTCCTTATTTTGAGGTACTGCCTCTTGATTTGGTACGATCCACCTTGTGACCCTACTATCTGCCATAATTGTGACAGAACTATTAGCACTGAATCGTCTGCCTGCTTCATTTCCCATCTTCCCCCATTTTTACACATCCCATATACTTCTCCCACCTTTTATCTCACTCTTCGAGTTATTTCCCCTTATCACACCTCTTTTAAATGCAGAAGGATGGTGCAATGTTAACTGTTGTTAAAGTCATAATAAATGGCACTGCTATGACTGCTTCAGTGTTCATAATTAGTAGAATCAAGGTTAAGACTTGGCTAAAAAATATTTGCATTGAATTTAACCATTTTGCATTATCATAAACATAAGCTTCATGTGCTTATATGGGTTTCTAATTATCTTAATCCACCAGTATGGCCTCTCCCATATTCAGTTTGCTGGATCTCTAAGTGATCTTTGTCTTCCGTATTCTTAATCACCCTGTTTCGCTCCTGCTGGAATGTCACTACATCCTCTTAGTTTCTGTCATGTCAACAGACTTGCTTTACCACTTTATGTTTATTTCCTCCTGCAAACCTCCAATGTTTTATTCGACTACCCCCTTTTCCATTATTATGCAATTCCACTCATGCATTCCTTCAGTTAGGGCCTGTCTTTGGTCCCACCTTCATGTACTTTAGCTTTTCTGCTTATCTCCTACAGCATGACCATCTTTTAATGTATGCTGTTTAAGTCTGAGATATTGTAAAACTGCATCAGGGGTGTAGAGGTTTTCTGTGTTTGCAGAGACTTCTGTATGTCTAAGACAGTCTGGAGATTCCCTTACCCAGCTAACAAGCTGTCTTTTTCTTACTTTCTTTTCTGCCCAGTCTTCCTGTCTTACTCCCACTGTGAAGTCTCTTCACCTTCGTGATTCCTGTCCTAACACTGTATGTATTGTGAATGCCCTCTTCATTCCTACACTTTATTCCCTCTTATGCTATGCTAATGCATTATTCTACTCTCTCCTCTTCTGTTATTTTGTTAACTTACCCATGCATTCCTCCAACTGTTTCTTTTTTAATCTGTTCCTCTTTTATTTTAACCTTTTTGGTTATTCCACCTACCTTCTGTCATCTATACTACACAGATATGTCTATGGCATGATTTTGTCTTTCTATTTAAATGTTCACGGTGGGGGTGGGGGGGGGGGGATTTTTTGGTCACCCTAGAGATTTATTTTCCCTAACTTTTCTCGTCTCTCTTTCTAGCTTTTACCTTTATCTCCTTTCCCTATTTTCTTGATTCTTTATTTTATCTTTTAACTTATTTATGTTCTCATTTGTATCTTTATTCTCTGGTGACCGCCTATTGTTTCCTGATTTTGATTCTTCCCTTATTGGTTTGTATCATCCTTTCTATTGTTAGCCAATAGCTTTCTCTCAGTCTCTACATTTGAAGCTTCTTTTTTCATATATGACCTATTAGTGTTAGCTCAACATGTGTTTTAAATTACCCTTAGTCCTTTTCCCTTTTCATTGCTCATTCTTTGTGTCTAAGTATGTGTGAGTTCTCATACTCTTAATTCCCTTCTGAGTGTTGGGTATTCTCAATATCCTAGCTTATGCTATACCCCCTCATGCCCCATTTGGTGTGTTTTCCCTCAGCATTATTGAATGCCTTCATTCTGGCCCTACATTTGTTTGTTTCTATCCTCACTTTCTGCCATGTGTTAACCTTTAGTTTCTTCAGTTGTTAGCCATAACATACTTTTCCTTTACTCCTCTTTTTAGTCTATGCTCTGCTCTTCTTACAGTGGGCTGAACTTGCTGAGTGATCTTTTCTGTACATCACATTTCCACATTCTAGCCCTCTTGTTCTTATTGCACAGTCTATGGTCCGCCGTGTCCTTTTTTAGTATGCATTCCTTATATTCCTTCTCTTATCTTCTTTCAGTATAATGATTTTTATTATTTGGAGCATAAATGTAGGATGCTATCAATTAAAACATATTAGACCGTTCATCATTTCAGATTTTACAGTTAACATTTTATAAAAATCATTTTATAAAGTGGTATACTTTGTGCCACATGGTAACACCCAAGTGGTCAGTTTTATGTGTATTACAGTCATTGTCCTTTAGGTCCATTGTCCAAGTCCATATGCACACCATTTTTTTTCAAAAATATCCATTTATCTACCTTTAACCTTATGATTATTTATTCTTAATATGAGTCTGACTACAGATAAACAATATTACTTACTGTTAATATGTAAGCAGTCTTACAATTTTGACCTTATCGTATAAAGACCTATATTTGTGCTGTATCACATTTTGGCTCATCATTCATCTAAGAGACAGCAAAATGCTGTCACATATATCAGTCCTTCTGTCAATTTAGTTGTCACTATCCTACCATTAGGTAATTTGGCCACTGCTATATAGTTATCTAGTTCTGATGGCCCTTTGAATCTTCAAACTTCTTCACTCCATAAGAGCCTTTCCTCTTCTATTTTTGTTATCTTAGCTCTCCCTCATATACCAAATGTTTCTGCTACAACAAAACTCAGTTTCAATGTTTTTTTTTTGTTATTGTCCTTCGGATGCCTTTTAAATACCGGGAGATATCCTGTTGAATTCCCACATCCTGTTATATCCTCTCAGTCTCAGGCTGATTGCCTGTTTCCCTTCTGGCTTTCTGGGTCTGTCACATTGATCTTATGATTGGTGGGCTTCTTCAGAAATTCCAAATGAGTTGATAAATGTCTTAGTTGTATTTTTTGCATAAGTTCTGAAGGTTGTTGGGTATAGGAGCTTCCACCTTATCTCATCCTCCACTTGTTTCATATGAGAAGACTTGGTCAATGAATATCTGGGCATCCCTCACTTTTAGTTAAGACTGTCTTCCTGGTTTTATTCTCACTGTTACTGTTTCAGTTTCCCTTGCTCCCCATGGCTGGGTCTCCAGGCCGTTCTATGTGCTTTTTTGATTTTAATATTTGACTCTTAGATATATGTCAATTTCACTAAAAACTTCTTTATAGCTTTAATATATTCTGACCCCTCATATTTTCCAGGTAAACCAGAGATTTTTTTTGTTCTTCCTCCTGGCCCTGTCCTGTTGGTCAATGATTCTTGCCTCCACACACTATATTCTTGCTTCTGTTGCCTTCTATCACACTTTCAACTTTTTAACCACATAGAATAGAAGGTCCAGTCCCTTAGTAGGTAACAAAAGTCTTTAATTTACAGGCAAAATTAATGCTTTCGTCTTGTGTACAAGACTTCATCAGATGCCCCCATTCAACATTTCATCCTATTTATACTGTGCTTAATTACCCCCAATTAACAATTAAGGCAATGAAACAGTTTAATTACTATTAAAACAATAAATAAAAACACTTGAAAACATCCATAAAATCTATAAAGCTGTTAATACACATTACTAAAAAACACCTTAAATAATTTTATATGTGAATGGTGGTGGTATTATTAAATTTGCGAAGCTCTAAGCATTAATACAGGTTTAATAGTAATATATTCATTTAAACCAGGATATATATTAGACTTTAACCTAAGTTGCCATTTAAGTTCTTTGTTTAATAATATATTCTTTGCAACTCCCCCCCCCCCCCGGGTTAACTTTGACAACATCTATGATCCCAAATTTTAACCGTTAAGAAAGGCACAACTCAGTGAGTGTTTATATAGTGCACTTGTCTCTTTCTTAGACTTAATATCATGGAGGTGCTCATACATCCTGTCCTTAAAAGCCCTCTCCATTTTCCCTACATAAAATGCAGGGCATCCTCCACATATGGCCAAGTACACTAACATTTTTGTATTACAATTACCTCTACAAAACCTTACTCTACTGTTCAATCTATTTTGTATGCATATGCTTTCATCCTTTATAATGTATGGACACTGCTTACAACTTCCACATGAGCTAGTAGCCTTTTAAATATTAATATTAGACACATCAAATTGTTCAAATTCACTTTTAAAATTCTTTCCAGTCCTAAAAGAAAATATAGGCTCCTGTTCTATCACCTCATGCAATTCTTTATTTACCTTAAGCATACTCCAGTTTGCCTTTATAATGTTCATAAAAGGCCCTGTAAAACCATTCAATTCTGTTACACATGCTTTTTGGCATTTCCTATTTTTTCCATGTTTATTGAATTCATCTAAAGACTTTCCCAAAAGGGCCTTGTATCTGGTGCCCCACACTCTGTATACTTCCTCCAGAACACCCTTGACTATGCCCACAGGGTATCCCCTATCCAAAAACATTCCTCCGAGATTTTTAAATTCTCCTTCAAGATCCTTCCTATCTGAAGTCATCCTAGCAATTCACACTGCTTGTCCCTTAATCAAACTTTTTTTCTGAAACATGGGGTGAATACTAGTGTAATGTAAGTAACTATTGCACCATGTGTTTTTTCTATATATTCTAGACTTGAAACCTTCCTTAGTCTGAGAAATGGTGGTGTCCAAATAATTTATACTTTCTTTTTCCCATGTATAAGTAAATTTGAAAAAGGTGGTGCACCCATTTAGATGTCGCATAAAAGAGTTTATGCTCTCCTCACCCCTCTCCCATAACACAAATATTTCATCCAAAAATCTTACATACAGACATATATTGTTTGTGTAGGGACTATTGAATACATAACGATGTTCCCACTCCAACATAACCAGGTTGGCATAAATGGGGGCACAAGCTGCCCCCATTGCTACCCCACTGATTTGCTGGTAGTGCTCACCCTGGAAGTGTATATAGTTGTGATCAAGCACCACTTCCATAAGTTCCAAAATCAGTTGAATTTTGTCACTAGACATCGTGAAAAACTTGTTCAAGCTATCACTAAAATACTGATGCCCTTCTTGTCTCGGGATACTCATGAACAAATCTTTAACATCTATGGTAAGAAACCCAAGGTTTTCTTTCCATACCTCCTGTGTTAATTTACTTAAAAACACCCCATGAGTCCTTTATTAAATGATCTGTCTTAACTATGATTTATTTTGTCCAGTAAAAGATGTAAACTGCCAGGGGATGTGTTTTAGAACCCTTGGCAAAAACAAGCAGTCTAAAAGGTGGATCTTTAATACATTTATGTACCTTGGGCATCCCAAAGATGTTGGGAATTATAGGATTGTTTTGTTTTAATAAATAAAAGGTTTTCCCTTCAATTCTATTTTCTAACAAATACTCCTCTAATAAGGAATCAATCCTGCCATAGGCTATCATGATCTCATTTTTAGAAACTGGGGAATAAGTATCATTGTCCAAAAGAATTTTAGTTATAGCATTGTTGTATTCTTCTGTACCATACAATACTACTCCTCCTCCCTTGTCAGGTTTCATGATATGTATACCCAATTCACTCTTCAAATCTTTAAACAATTTTTCTACACTGTCCAAGTTAGGAGGTCCCATGTTGTTCCTGTTCCACTTTCGACTTTTGTTGTCAGCTATCATGACCTGGATTGCTGAACTGTGTTCATTTAGTCCATCAATCACTTCAATTTTTATTTGTATTTATATTTATATTTATATTTAATTCCCAGGCCTCCTCTGAAAATGGACATGTATCCCTTCAGACTATCCCAGTAAACAAATGTAAAATAAATAAATAAAATAAATAAATACATTTTTTCATTTAGTGTAAAATTATCGATGAGGGATTTTTCATTTTCTAAGCTCTTCCCTTATTGTCTCCAGAGTAACAGTCTCAATGTCAGTTTTCACAGCACTTTCCATCATGCTGTTCATTTTTCCTTTTACATCCTTTCTTGCTTCTTTTCCTTAATTTTTCCACTCATACAGTCTCTGTTTAGCAACTTTTTTACTAAGTCTCATTTACTGGCTGCAGGAACTCCACAGTTAGTGCAGTGCCAAACTGGAAGTCTGAAGTTTAATTACTTTTATTTACAATGCTTGGTGTTTTTAAAATTTTGTCTGTGATAATTTTAATCTTGATAGTACAAGACTTATTTTTATTATATTCCATTGTTTTGTAATAAAACAAAGTGCATAGTGCTTAAAATACAAACGTGCATTTAAAAACGAGTTACATAAAAAAATGCTTTAAAAGTAATTCACTGCTTAGCAGCAGTAACATATGGTGTTAAGTATTTTACCATACTGGTCTGAGCAGAACCATAACTAGCTCTTGCTGGTCCCATGAATCTGCTCCCTACCCCCTCAACTCTTCAAGTAAAGCGCAAAAAAAAAAAAAAAAAACTGAAGAGAAAAAAAAAGTCTTTGCATTGCTGTAAATCTACCAAACACATCTCACCGAATTGGCAACCCCCCCAGAGAAAAAAAAACAAAAAAAAAACAGTGAACTCAAGTGCCTTTCTGTGCTGGCATTTTGGTACAGAAAAGAGCTGTTGATCATGCCCCTAACACTTTGCACCCAAGTCAATTGCCCCCTTAGTCCCACCCTTGCTATGCTTCTGGACCTGAGTTTCATTGTGGCTACCAAACTCTATAGTGGGAAATACTGACCTTTACCTTATAGCTGGAGTCTAATACACCTCATTGTGAGGTAAAGCCTTGCAAAGGAGTTATACTATAAGGGAAAGAAATAGCTTCAGTAAAAAAAAAGCTTTGAATGCCTCATGTGGAGTCCCTTTCAAAATTTTGTGAAACAATGTCTGAGAAGCACACTCAGTACTTTCTTATAGTTAAATTATAATTAGGCACATGAATTATTATGCAGACATTAGAGAGCTAGGAAAAGATGAAATGGATATGTTTAATCATTGGGAAATTATAATTTCTTCCTTTCTTATGTATTAATCACAGTTATGGCAAGAGACAAAAGAAGTTTAAAACAAGTGTTGCTGATTTTTATTCAGTAACAGCATTAAATTATATTAATGCTGATATTGAATACATTTTATATTTGTTATAGTAATCAAATGTCAATAAATAAATAAATAAATAACTAAATGCCCTCTGTAGGAGAACTGCACACACTGTCAAACCTTTAACTCTCAGAATAAAAAAAAAACAAAAACAAAAAAAAAAAACAAGTACTGTCAGATTTAATGGCACAGAGAAAAGGTACCGTATGTGCCACCAATGAACTGAGATCAGGAGCAGAGTCCAACCACGAGTAGGGCAGATCAACTCTGGTATTTCTGGCAGGAGTTATTTCTGGAGAATCACTGTGTTGGTGACCTCTAGTGGAGACTAGAAAACTTGCGACTCAGCCAGTTTTGTGACGGGGGAATGAGAGACAAGCTGATGTCATTGTATGTCTTTTCTCCTAGTAGTGATCAAGACCTGCTGATGCTACAGAGTGATGGCTCCTAGGATCCAGTTCACAGCTCCATGGAGGGCCCAGGCTCCTTGGCACTAGGATGTCTTCCATAAATCTGGCTTCCTAAGGAGTCACCTGGCCTTCTCAGCGGAGGGACATGCCTAGCATTGTCTTGTAGAGCCATGGAGTTACCTGGGGATGTGGATTTGAAGTGCAGGTGGCAGAGCACCAAAAGTATGGGACAGCACTAAAAAAACACTGCCAGAATAATCATGTTTGTTGTTCATGAGCCATGAGAACTCCAGATGTTAATGGCTCTTATCTGTATCACTGGGCATTTAGATTTATATCCTGGTGATAAAATTCACAGAGGCTTCTGGCTGTGTCACTTTTAGATATTTGCCACAATTATACTTCTAGAAAATAGTCTTATGTCTACCTTATAACTAAATCTGGAGATATGATGACTGTACTTTTTATCATTTCCCTTTACTTAAATTTATGGAGATGTCAGTTCTGTAAACCTATGTTGCAAAGGGCTGATGAATAGACCATTTGTTGGTCAAACCAGAAGAGATGTTCACCATTATCAGCAGGGATGTCTGCCTCATAGTTTGCAATTAAGTACTTTTAAAACCAAACACTTTTTGGTTCCTCCATGCAATTTCTGCTGGCTGTGGAATATTTTGGTTGCTTGTGTATCTTTTGTTTTCCATTTCCATTATGGATTAGAATTGCTACCATGAAAAGTGATAGTCACTGGATAACTATATGGCTGGCCTCCTTGCCGATAAGGAAGACACCTCCTGGTTATGTAAACTGGATAGAACAGAGGAGGCTAGTACTTCAACTTGTGTGAACATTTCTTCTAGTTTGACCTACAAACTGTCTACTCACTAGGTCTTTGCAACATTGACTAATGAAACCAAAAAGGTACATTCACTGAATGTTTAGTAGAGATTTATGACCAGTCACTTCCTAGAATGAATGACACATCTTGTCTAAGGGCATTTAGTAATGATCCTGTCTGTGGTGAACTGAACTCTAACTTCATTAAAACTCTCAATGATTTTGTTTTAAAACTGGAGGCAAGAAAATTAAAAAAAAAAAATGAATAATGACTAGGGACTATTAAAACACATGCTTTGTAGATGGAAAAAAAATGTATGCTCTGTTTTGACCAAGACCAGTCAAAAAAACAATTTAGGGAAAAGAACAGAGTTGTCAACAACCATAAAATTGCTAAGACTTCTATGGCATTTGGCCAGAGGTCCCCTTTTGAGCCTTTGGTTAAATTTCCTCCACTAATGATATAGACACTGATGTTAGTGTGGATTTACCTTCCTCTACAAGGACTAATGCAGCCTCTGGAAGTCATATTTCTATATAGAAGGGGTGGGAAAACCATAGGGGTTTAAAATATGAGGTAGTGGTTAGAGAAATGGCTAATGTGATTATCTTTGGTAATTTAATAATTAACATCTCTAATGTAATTTTAAATGACAGTGATTAATGTGTTTTCTAAGGGTTTATCTTTTGCTTCATCTTTTTCTACTTCACAGTCTGACATAAATCATGTCAAAACTTTTCTAGACTATTCAGTTTAAGATATTGGTTTACTCAATTTAAGTTACATTACAATGCTTCTACTGAATCCAACACTAATGATTTGGGATTTAGATTTAGAAAGTCCATGTCTGTTCTGCCTTATCACTTGTTGGTCAACTTATATAAACAACAGATAATCCAGAAAATACATAGTAACAAGGATTTCTTGTTTAAGGGTGAATGTCATAATTTGACGAGAAATAAATGCAGGGCATTAGATTCTTTGAGCAAAAATGGTTTTATAGTCATCATTACAGCTGATAATGGGGATGCTGTTGCCATCAGGAACAAAAAATGATTATGAAACTGAGGCACACTCCTATTTATGTGATTTGAGGTACTCATGTAAAATATACCTTCATCCAACCAGGCATTAAAAAAACAAAACAAATTAATAGCTTTCTTGATGAGTCAGTGTCTCTAGGTGTCATTACCAAAGATCTCAAACTACAGTGAATAGTGGATGATCATACCAGACATTATGCATCTTCTGGAAAACATAAAAATAAACAGATTATTTTGGTCCCTGGAAAACCAATAGTGTCTAGAAGGGATTATTGAATGAACCCCTCTCTGAGATCCTTGAACTGTGTCTTAAACCACTATTGTAATTCATACATAAATTATAAAAGGGTCCCATTTACATTGTCAAAGGGTTTGTTAATTGAATGCCCTGTGATTGACATGTAAAGGTCAAACTACGAAAAGTTTGAACGGACAAGTAAGCAAATTTTTTCCCAGGGGAAAAAAATTGCTTGGCCGTTATCGTGAATTTTCCCTTTCCTCCACTGTAGAGTGATCTCAGAGTTGGTATATTTAGTTAGGGGGGTGTGGGGGGTGAACCCCTCCCCCCACTTCTTAGGGTTTGATGGTTTTTTTTTTTATCGGCCAAGCCATTTTTTTCCCTAGGAAAAAATTGCTTAATTGGCCATTCGAAATTTTCATAGTTCGACATTTATGTGTTGATCAAAGGGTGTTCGCTTAGACCCTTCAATGATGTACTATAGACCCATATAAAAGATACAAATTAATTTACCTTGGTCATAGTCAATTCTACATATGCTGGTTGCTTTGATGTGCAGTCCTTGTACACCTCTATACCACATCAACATGGGAAGTTGGAGACTGGACATTAACTAAATCTAAGTTGTACACACATTCCTTTTTAAAGTTCATCATTTATTTCTTGTTTACACTGTTGCATAGAAATGTTTTCTATTTTTATGATGAATGCTACTTACAACAACGGGGAGCTGCTATGGGGGTGACTTTTGTCCTCATAAGTGCTGGACATACATATGGGTTATTTTGAAAAAGTGATTATTTTCAACAATGTACAGAACTGATATCTGGACCACATCTGCTTACGGAAAATATTTCTAAGTGACTGTTGGGTACTTTGGGCCACCAGATGTGCTGAAAGAGTGTGTTAATTTTCTTAATTCTATTGACTTATGAATTCACATTACTTATACTTCTGAACTGGTTGTCAGCAATTACTTAGCTGTTTCTTTTACTGAGCTATTGGATGGGGTAGTAAGCACTACTATCTACAGAACAAATCTTCATAGGAATGTCATATTGCATGTGCTACAAGTAGTCACCCTCCTTGTATTATTAGGAACATTCCTTTCTCTTAATCTTTACTAAGGAGAATCTGCAGTCAAAAACTGACTTTTAAGCAGAAAACAGATGTGCTAAAAGCAGATTTTTGACTCAAAAATATACAACAAAAGTGATTTGATGATGCTATACAGTGGGCCACTGAAAGCAGAAAGTTGAATTAGTGCACAGTTCTGCATCCAGGAATCATGACCTTTAGGTTAGCCAATCCATTAGATTTATTACTACTTATGGTAACAACAGTTTTAAGAAATTCAGTGAGCTAATGACAGTTTCTTCAAAAATATTGTATCAGGCCATCTTTAAATGACTTACAGAAAAGGTAAAAGTTTGATAAACTTTTTTAGTCATCATAAAAATGGTTATCATGAACATGGAACAAACTTTTTCACTTCTAGGACTTTTGAAATAAGGTAATTCATTACATGTCAGAGTGACTGCATTATTTACATACCTCTCAACCGCTTAGAGCAAGGAATCTGGACAAAAATGATCAATAAAGGGGGAACAAAGGCCCGAAATAGGGACACTTTTAATAGTGCTCTTTACAAACTTAGAAAATTGATAGAATAACAGGTTTTGCATTAACACACATTTTCTGAAGGATATGAAGTCTGAAACTCAAACATCTGTCATTATTTTTTTTACTTTAACCCTCAATGATTTGGCAATGATTTGCCAGAAAACCACAGTTTTATTATAAATGGACCAAAAATATGAGGCCAAAGTCTAGTCTGGACAGTCTACGAAAATCTGTACAGTTGAGCGGTATGATTATTTATACAATAGTATGCAAATGTGGTACATTTTATGTCAGCAAAACATCTATAGCTGGAAGTAGAACATTTCATTACATTTTAGTAACATAAATTGCAAGATCGAGAGGAGCACATTATATCGACATTTAGTTGCCCACTCTACTGCCCATTTCACAGTTATTGCTATTGATAAAGTACAAGGTACATTATTTGAAAACATACAAAACAAAAATATACTTGACAAAAAAAAATGTAAAGTAACTTTGGGGGCTTTGTTTCCATTGTTCTTAATGAATACATTTATACCTAACATCCCCGTTTATGCAGGGGGCAAGTCCCAGTGCACTGCCCCAACTTAATATTCCAACTCCAAGATCACACTACAGTGAGAAAAGGGATGTATTTCCCTAACTGCACTGTACAGTGATCCCTGTACATAATTGAAAGTTCTATTTGCGAATGCACAGTCTATTCGCAAATATAACATTCGCACATCTGTAGTTCGAATACTTCATAGCCGTGTAATTGCAAGGCGGAATTACAATGGTAAACCATATACATATATATATATATATATATAAAAAAAAAAATATATATATATATATATATATATATATATATATATATATATATATATATATCTATATGTGTGTGTATGTATTTCTTCTCCATTTTATCAGATGTACATCTGTGTATTTGTAAATATGATATCATTTTATGTTTTGGAAGCAAGATGTATATTTTTTCTGTAGAAATAAAGAACCCATGCTCTTGTTTGGCATCTACTTCTCTGAAGTACAGGCCAGCACTAAAGGACTCTGGCTAACAAAGTTCGCAGATGATTGCAAACTGGGAGCCATTACTGAATCCCCAAATGATGTGGATATTCTACAAAATGGCCTTACAGAAACAAATGCTTGGTGCCAAAGCCATGGGCTCAAGCTTAATGCCAAGAAATGTATAGTTATCCGCTTTGGGAAAAAAAACATGTACCCATGAATTGCCACATAGGTTGCAGTACACTAAACACTGAAAGTGTGATGAGAGACTTAGGGACACAGGTGGACAGTGGTCTCACCTTCGATAACCACATTGCCACAACAGTCTGGAAATCCTTCTTTGTGGCACACCTCATCAGTAAGGGCTTTTCATCCAGAAAAAAGGAGGTCATTGTCCCACTGTACTCATACCTCATTAAACCCATAATAGAGTACAATGCCCCGTTTGGTATGTACCTCACAAGACATCTGCAACAGCTGGAAAGGCCGCAGAAATACCTCACTAAAAGAATCACAGGCCTAAAGCAGATGCCCTATGCTGACCATCTAAAAAAACTCTAGCTATACTCTGTGGCATATCGTCTACTCAGAGGCGATCTCTGCTTAACATACAAGACCATGTCAAACCCTGAGCTGTTGGACATGCTCCACTTAAAGAAATCCCAGTCCATCAGAGCCCCATGTTCCAAGGATCTAAATCTTGTCATCACAATGAACAAAACATGCTGGAAGAATAGGCTCCTGACCCAGAGACTCCCCATACTCTGGAATAGACTGCCCATACATGTCAAGCAGAGTGCCTCCTTGGCCCTCTTCAAAAGGAACCTTGACGATTGGATGGGAGTTAGGAAATTCACCCTGGGGATCACGTCAGTTACCCTGCTAGACAGGAGTCCAGGGAAGTAAATATTGTTGGAAGAAATATCCAGGGAATTGTTATGGCTAGGCTTGTATAGGCCCTAGGGCTGATAGCCTAGTACCAACTTATGAACCTATGCTCTTTTGATAAGTATTTTTTTTTACTTCCACCTCAGCTATTATAACACAGGCAGATGGGATCTTAGTTTAATGTCTCATGTAAAGAACAGCACCTCAGGAGTGCACTGCAGTAGAAGTAGTATAAAATGAATCTGCTCACCAAGTAAGGGAATAGAACCTAACTGTTCATTGGTTCACAGCAAGTATTAAACATTCTACAGACCATTTCAAGCCTATCAAATAAGACATATTCAGAGTTGCCTCCTGCCTCAAAGAGGACAATACAAGGTAGACCAGTGGAGAATTTAAGGCTATGGTTACTTATGCTGTAAGTGGCATCTATACTACTGTGCTTGACATGGAGTAGAGGTGAGAAATATACAAGGATATGAATCTATCACCTCAGTGTGTCTTGTTTATCTGTTGATGAAGGTTTAGGTCCTTTAACCAGGCATTTGAAGAATCATTATTTTGCAAAGGTATAGGAGGTCAGGAAGGCCATGTCTTTCATGGCTGGAATGTCTAGACACAGATTACCATGGTGGAATGTATAAAAGACTAAGTACAGTGAGAGGGCTGCCAGTCTGTCTAGATAAATAGGGCCTTGAGGCCAGTCATTGTTTTAGTTAGGGATTCCTGACATTTGTTAGACTTAGTGATAAGTTTTGACAAATGCATATCAAAAGGGGCATTATATTCAATAATGGACATTATAAGAGAAGAGTAAAGGGAAATATAAGATTTTTTGGATCCAGATGAGATGCCTTTATGAATTATTTGAGACATATAGAAGGATTTCTGAACTGCTATGGAGACAAGATGGTCAAAAGAAAAGAAATCATCCGAGACTGTCCAGATCCTATATGACAGTGATTGACTGGAATGCTGTATTGCCTGTATGGTATGATGTGGAACTATTTTGTTTAACAAAATGAACTAAACTATATTTTTTAACATTTTGTTTAAGGCCTATGTCCTTCTATTGGTAAACCACTGGTAATATATTTTTCATTTTAGAAATGGCACCTATGACTGTAACCACATGGGTTCTGTCTTACAACCAATCTTCCCAAACTGAAGTTAAGCTGACGTAATGTACTCAATGATCAAACTTACTGTGAACTTTGAACAGTACAGCAAGCAAAGGCACAGTAGCCGCAAGGTTCATGCAATCCACCTTCCATTTTTAATTTGATTGATGTGCAGTTTCATGAATATATGGTGGGTATACTGAACAAGTTTTGCCTTCACAGAAATGACTACAGTACTGTGGAAAGGAAGCTTTCTGTACCCCTCATCAGACACATGCTGCCATACCATGCATCAGACACATGCTGCCAATACAACACATCAGACACATGCCGCCAGCTATGCTCCTGTAGGTGGCAGTCAAGTGACAAATGCAGACATTTTTTTCACATCTACAAGTCCTTCTTAGGTGAGTCAGGTAGTACTTTTGAGACTACACATTACCAGACCTTCTGCTTCACATCCTACAAGTCCTTCTTAGGTGAGTCATGTAGTACCTTCAAGACTACACATTATAAGACCTTCTGCGTTACAGCAGTACCTGTGTTAGGCTTGATCAAGGGGTTATATTTTTACGAATGTGGATTTGTGCATCTCTTTATGTGGGCCTCACCTACTTTTGAATTTTCTTGTATTCCCACAGATTCCTATCCCAATTATCAGGGCAATTCTAGATTAGAGAATGCAGCTTCTCCTGAAGGTGTCACAAAGCCACCAGAGAGTTCTCCCAGACTGGATGCCACACGAACTAATAGTATTGAGTTTTTAAAAACAAAAAAGATGATGATAGTTCCAACAAACAAGTTTATTGTTAGCGCTTTTGTCTTCTACAATCAGTAAACTTCTTCAGACATCAACCATTCATTCACACAAGTTTAAATAGCATATGTAACCATGACATCATTTCCTGAGATTCTTGAAGCTGCATTCCACATAAAATTCACTTGTCAATGCAAATGTTATGACTGCATCTAAAATATAAAATAAAAGATTCACTATTACTTGTGACTATAAAAATATATATATGCACACACACACACACACACACACACACACACACACACACACACACACACACACACACACACACACACACACACACAAAACACAGTTGTTATCTGTCTAGTGATTTTAACTTTAATACACACTTTAGGGAACTGTATTCATTTAGACCTGGGGAAGCTTGGGCATTTAATCTTAGTTGCCACAATAATTCTCTCTCCTCTAACCTTAATAAGCAAGCTCCTTCCCAATGTCTTGTTGTACTTGATCAATAACCATATACCGGAACTCATACTCAGGGTACTCCATAACGTGTCTAGCCAGGGCATTAGTATGATTGGCTTTAGATATATTTTACTGATGTTCATAGATACATTGCATTATACAATGTTCCGTTTTTCATATATAGAAACTTGGGCATAATTGGCACTGAGCCATATATACCACACCTTTTGTTTTGCATGTATATTTCTCATTGATGTTAAAAATCTTGCCACCTATTTTGAATTTTGTAGTAGCTTCTATATATTTACAATAGTGGCAATGCCCACATTTTCATACCCTTATATGGTATGTCAAATTTCCTTCTGGATTCTAGTAGGTTTTTCAAATTCAAGCCACGTTTGAAAATAATTCTAGGTGTGTCACCCAGTTTCTGATTAATTATAGTATCTTCATTTATTAAAGCCCAATTTTGTTTACAGGATTTCATTCATTACTAATAATAAGATCCAAGTGTTAACTCTTCCCATTCCTGAATTACTGAAATATTCCGTTAGTTTTTTATGATGATATACCATCTAATGCCTTTAGACATCACAAGGGAAAAAAGAACCATTAACAGCACTATAGTATGTAGGAAAACTAGTAAGAAAGTACAGTTGTGGAAGTTGAACTTACCATAACAGTAGCTCTTCGAATTATCACTGCTGCAGTAGCCTTAGCTGTATGGGTCATATCCCGCCAAGGATATAATTGCTGGCCAGCTTCCAAAGTTTCAGGGCACTTCCCATGCACCCAAGCTAACTAAAAGACAAGTCTGGGCACAAAGCCCTTTAGAGCTTTCCTGCCAGCAGAGAGAGGGAGGCTGAACCATGAAAAGACAAGTCTAGGAATAACAAAAAATAAATGTCCACACTCTAGCATGTGATGAAGAGCAGGTGGAAACAAAACAGTCTGATGTGCAGGATGAGGAGTGACCCCCTGGAGGGGAGGAATTTCCTCCCACTGCCATCTGTAACCCTGATGAATAATTTTCAGCACCCATTTGTCTGAAACAGTCTATTGCCGAAATGAAAATGGAGATTTAGACTTTCTGGAAGAGAAAAAGGACCGGGGGTGGGGTGGGGTGGTTACATGGTCTCTTGAATATTCATTCAGACTTGTTGGAGTGTCTTTGGTTTTGGGAGGTTTGAGACTTCTTTTTGAAACCTTCTTAGCACTTCATCTTAAATAAGTATAATTGTTTTATTGTTTTTAATTATTTATGTATAAAAGATGTGATACTGACACCTTTTTTCTTTTGTTATTCATTGAAGGCTTTTGCCGAGGAGCTAAAGAATTTAATAAAGATTATTTAGGGTATGTAACCTTTGTTTCATTTATATTCTTTTGTTATGTTAGAAGCCTGGATAACCAAACTTCAAGTACTGAGCTACCTTGTGAAGCTGTTTCTTTCCAATTTTAAGACAGACATCACAAAGCAAGAAATAATCATATAAATAATCCTTTTTTTCCAGTGGGCTTTCATGCTACTGAAACTTTAATGGTTATGGAGTCATTTAGAAAAGTTATGGAGGGAAATGAATATAAGTATGTACCTGCACAATCTAATAAAACTCCTAAAGTAATTATAAATAGGATAGTTCAAAATGGACTTAAGAAAGATATTTATTTTGTAACAACTTATGATTTTTTTAGATATGATGATTAGTTTATTGAAATATTATTGGCTTTTTTTGGTGAAATATAAAGATTTGTGTCATTTAATTAATAAAATGCCTTTACCATCTTATAAGAGGATACGTAATATAGGAGATATGCTGGTACATAGTTGTTTTGTTCTCCCTAGTTGTTGAATAGATATCTTTTTGGGTACATTAGAGTTGGGCACCTTCCCTTGTGGAAGGTGTTGTAGTTGTAGAAATGTAGTTCAATTTTTTGATAGGATTAACAATCATCCCTTCTTTTTAACTAATAAGTTTAGTTGTAATACTGAAGACATAATTTATGCTCTCAGATGTCAATGCAAATTTATTTTACATCAGAGAGAATAAGAGAGCCTTTAAATGTAGATTACAGGAACATATAAGATATATAAAAAAGCAAAGGATAGAAAGTGTAGTTGCATTGCATTTTAGACCGTGCCATCAAAGTAATGTTTCACTATTAAAATAGCATTGGCACTTAAAGAATGAATTGATTGCTATTTAAGTATAATTATTTTATTGTTTTTAATTATTTATGTATAAAAGCTGTGGTGATGACACCTTTATTTCTTTTGTTACTCCTTGAAGGTTTTTGCCAAAGTGCTAGAGAGTTTAATAAATATTATTTAGAGTCTGTAACCTTTGTTGTTTCACTTCTTCTTAACTGTCTGGTTATTTGAATTCTGTTGAGACTTTGGATGAGGATAAAGAAAATCCATTGAGTAGTTTGGATAAGGAGGGTTAAAATCTTCAAGATTTCCTGGATCAGCTTGCCCCTTTCATTACACTTTTTTATCACCTCTGCAGCAGAGGGGTTACCCTGTCCAATTGAAAATTTAAAATTACATTTTTAATGTCATCTGGAAGGTACTGAGGATTCAGCCAAACAAACCTCCTTAAAACCGTACCAGTGGCTATAGTCCTGGAAGAAGTATCAACAGTGTCATACACACACACACACACACACACACACACACACACACACACACACACACACACACACACACACACACACTTTCTCTCTCTTTCTCTCCAAACAATGATTAGTGGCTTGTAAAATAGCAGAAACTACAGTTATTTAAAGCAGATTTTTCTTCACAAGAAGAAACTGTAGAAAAAGCACTCCTCATACTTTCACAATATGAGCCTGACAATTTAAAATTCTGAAATTCAAAGTTGCAGAAGAATATACTTTTTCCCCATACCTATCAATAATTTTCCCATCCTTATTAGAATAAGTAAGACTGGAATTAACTAAGTGCTTAGCAGCAGAGGAGTCAACTAAGGCTATAACTGCTGGTGGTTTGGGAATAGTGTATAACAATTTAAAAGACTGAGGAACTGTATATGTCCTATCTGCCTTTTTTAGGGACAGCTGGCTGACAATCTGGAAAATTGCAGGCAGTAAGACATACATCCTCTAAATCAGACAAGACAGGAAGAATGGGTGTAGTTTCTGGAAAATCCTTCCATAACAACTATTTGAGGGACTGAGAAACGTCAGTGTTCTCCAACTGAAAACACCGGAACATTCTAAAAATAGTCTCAGAGAAAGAGAACCTCCAGAGGGAGTATCAGAAAGAGAGCTCTTCTCTGAATCTGAATCTGAATCAGAAATTTGAGGATAAAACCCTCAGTCCATCCCTGCATCTGCCTGTTCAGATTCAGAATCTTGAATCTCTTCAGGAAAGGAGGCATCCATCTTTCTTTCTTTCTTTTACCAATAACTACTCTACAAAAATGATAAACTAAATCAAACCCTGAGCCAGTGTCAGAAAACTACTCCTATCCAAAGAAATTAGAGGAGTAGATACATGCTTGGTTTTATGTTTATTTTCGATAGGAAAAATGGGGCCAACTGTGTTACTAATGGCAATTGCTACTTCCCCAGGGATGGGCATACCATTGTGACACAGCAGGGAAACCTTCCCTGATTCTTCTTCCAGGACCAGCAAGAGTGGTTCTGCCTTGCCCACTAAGGGGACCCAAACAGCCACAAAGGATGTGGCTAACACCTGATCCATAGGGGCTGTAGGTGCTACGCCAGAGGGAACCAGGGTAAAGGATGAGTAGTCTGAAGTACAATAGATGGCCATAGCAGAATCACCCACCTGAGACTGAGGAAAATTGCTAGGCTGCTGTGGTAGCAAAGGCTGTTTGCTTAACTTCTTTTTCTTTTTGTGGTTGGAAGAGGGACCGACTGTGGGAGTGACAATCTGTTCCATGCTCAAGCCTAAAATCTTACCTTATCCTGGGGAAAATGAGCAACAATGCCAGTAAAACTACTAATCCACAAAAATTACTTTTCTGACAGAAAAAACACAGTAAAAAGTAATTTTAAACACTATGGCACCCCGCAACTTTAAAATAAACACAATTTCTCAACAGAAAATAGTTTATCAGTTAGGTAACACTAATTTTAACTGATATAAAGAACGAGTGCTCTGTTTAAAAGTTTGTTACAGTTTTGGGAAGAGGAAAGAATTAAAACATCAGTAAAAAAATGGAAAGTTTTTCCCAAAAGGGAGATTATCTGCACAGCTAAGGAAAGCACAAGCCGATCATTGATCCTCAGAAGCCTCAGAGGAGCCTACTCTTCGGCTGCAGTAAAGCTCTGAAGGGCTTTGTGCCCAAACATGTCTTTTAGTCAGCTCAGCTTGAACTGCTTGACAGTTACGGGCATGGAAGGTATCCTGTAGCTTTGGAGGCTGGCTGGCTGTTATAACCTTGGCAGGATATAACCCATATAGCTAAAGCTATGCAGCAGTGATCAATATGATGAACATCTACTGTTGTAATTTCAAAGTTTCTCTACATTCTTTCCAGGAATACTTAAATTTTATGCATAGAACACTATGAACCAATCATGGGTTTGCTTGTTATCACTGTCAACAACTCAGTTTTCAGGATTTGTGATCCTCATCAAGCAATCAGAAATGCCCTACATGGATGGCATTCGTGAAATAGTGGACTGTCCAGTGATGTTATGTGGTACTGTGTCTATTCACCTCTTGTAGGTCCTTTGTAACACCACCTCTGGAAGGCATTCCTGAGTTACAAAAATGGACTCTGATTCTTTGTATTGATTCTTTTTCACTCTTTATTGTGTCAGACATTTCTTATAACAGTGAAGAAAGCAGTACTTTTTTATTATTCTTTGTGGTGTGTACCAGTTATGTTGGTTGGTTAATGACTGGTGTTATCTAAGTAATATTTTAGTACTTAAAACCATGGTAATGCCTTGTTATGTGGTATCTGTGTAAAATTATAAAAGTGTAAAACAAAGGAGAGAAAGAGGGAGCCTACTGCACCCTTCTTGTCTCAGAGATGCAAGTGGTATCAGTCCTCAGAATAGCCTAATGATGTATAACTAATTTATAAATGAATACAATAATGCATGTAAAGGTGGTATAGCAGTTATTTCCCTGCTTATTAATGTTGAGAATATTCTGAACCTACAAAAAATAATTAGGCAAAAATCAAGGTAAATCCTTGTACAATAAGGTGGAGAAATTCAGAATAATAAAACAGCAAAACAGAAAACACTTCGATATGTGTAATCAGCAGATCACCTCCCTGCTCTACCTAGCTGCTGCATGTCACATTCACTGCGTCTGGAATTTAATCACCCAACCCCTGAATACTGCAAGCTGATTTCCACTGAATGGACCACCTGATACCAGCTATTTTATAACTATAGTGCTTCCACTGCATTGGGAATTTAATCACCCACCCTGTGAATACTGCAAGCTGAATTCCACTGAACAGACCACCTGATACCAGCTATTGTATAACTACAGTGCATCCACTGTATCAGGAATTTAATCACCTAACCCCTGAATACTGCAAGCTGAATTCCACTGAACGGACCACCTGATACCAGCTATTTTATAACTACAGGTTATTATCTAATGCTATAACAACTTGTTAGCAGGACTGGTGGGAGACCAGGTGTCATATGCAGTTGGGCCCCATCCTGATACTAATCCCCTATGACCTCCTACATCTTACTATGAAACCTAGTCCTGGATATTGCTAGACTACTACATTATAGTGCTCTAGCAAGCTCCTAGTCTCCCTTTTCTATGTTATTTTTCATACCCACATACATCCATATAACTGTATAATTGACTTATTTCTTTAACTTATTTATACACCCATAAAACTCTTTAATTGGCTTATATCTTTACATTTGTTTAGCAAGCTAACACAATACAGTTGAGAATTTCCCTTACCTAGCTCACTGATTGTTTTTTTGGACTCCTCCTTACCTGTTTGTCTCGGTGCTACCCCACTCCATTCACCCTCGCTAACGCTCTGGCTCAATCCACTCTCATACCCTGCCCCCATTTCCCACCCTCCTCTGTTACTTATAGATTTATACCTAAACTCTCCGCCTATCTATCCTACACCAATCCTTTACATGTTCCAACCCACATACTCCCTCCCACAAAATGACACCCCCCCCCATTATCACAGGCCAACCACCATCCTTACATTCAATCTCACCATCCTCCTTATGCTAGCATCAGCAAACTATCTTACCTCCTATTACACCATACTCAATGTTACCTATACACCTCCAACAAAGCATACTTCCAATCACACTCCTCACACCCAGCACTACAGCTTGCACATATCCCCAAGTACAGTTTCCTATTACAACCGTGAAACTCCACTTACGTGAATATGGAAAAGCTGAAATATATTCAGCGAACAGTGAAAACACAGAACGTCCTGAAGGGTGAAATTCAAAATGTCGAATCATCATAGTTGGCCCTTCTCCAGTATAGCTCCTTAAGGTAAGTGTGCAATAGTTACGGACCTTAGGGTTAGGGTGTGGGTTAAGTTAAGTGCATACATAGTAATATATGTAAGCTTTAGTTTAGGGTTAGAAGTAGGGTTTTGTTAAGTGTATGTATGTGGATTATTTATTTTGTTTGGGTATAGCTTCTTAACGGAAGTGTGCAATAGTTACGGACCTTAGGGTTAGGGTGCGGGTTAAGGTAAGTGCATACATAGTAATATATGCAAGCTTTACTTTAGGGTTAGAAGTAGGATTTTATTAAGTGCATGTATGTGGATTATTTATTTTGTTTGGATAGGTAGTACGTAGCGGGCGGTGGGGTTGGCCAACTATGACGATTCGACATTTTGAATTTTGCGGTTTAGGACATTTGGTGTTTTTGCGGTTCACTCAATATGTGTCGACATTTCTGTATTCGTGTAAGTGAAGTTTCATGGTTGTAATATAGAAGCCCCCAAGTACATATCACCACATCACTATTCCACCCATTTCAGGAAGAATTCTTTCAACTTCTTCCATATCTCTCATCACAAATAAGTACATAGTCTTCCTAACTAAACTGTTCAAGCTCTAGCACTATAATATAAGCCATCAACTAATCCTAGTCCATGACATACACTCAACGTCTAAGCTATGTCCCACACCCAACCAAATTACCATGACTAGACCATAAAATAGCCTTTTACTACTAAGCTTAAATATCTGTAGCATCAATAACAAGGTACACCTACTCCATGCTTTACTATCCACCTACTCCCCCAATATACTATCATTAACTGAAACCTGGTTAAAACCCACTACACCCAACAATGAGTTCCTCCCAACAGGATACAATGTACTACGCTGTGATAGACTGTCTAAAAAGGGAGGAGGGGTAGCATTAATTTGCAAAACAACCTACAAATTGTCATCATCAGTCCTCAAATCCCTCCCATCAATAATTCTGAACTTCTCCTAGCCAAACTCAAACTTAGTGACAAAAACATCAATCAATATCATCAGTTGTTACATACCACCAGGTAACAATATTCCCTCCCTAGAAGCCCTCCTACACTGGGTAAATCATAATCTACACCCAAAAAAATCATCCTAGGTGACTTCAATATTGACTGGAACACATGCTCAACTACTAACCCCACCACCCATATTAATCTTTACAGCTTCTCCCAAATCATTCAATCTAGCACTAGATGAGGAAACAGTAAAATCAAAGAAAATCTCCTAGACTGGATCTTGATAAATAAGAACTACACTCCATACCATGCAGGAGTCCTTCAAGACACCCTTAGCAACCACCAACCCACCTTCTTACTAAAATACAAAACCCAAACCAACTCTAGCCCCATTACAAATTACCCGGAACAAAAATAACTTTGACCCATACAACTTCAGGCTTGAACTAAAACACCATAACTGGGACATACTAAAAGTACTACCCCTGGAACAAGCAGTAACCACCCAATTCAACAATACTTTCTTAAAGATCTTAAATGATCATACCCCAGCTTGTACCACTAAACTCAAAATGAAAACAGCCCCTGGATCACCAAAGAGACTAAAAATTAGATAGCAGAAAGGAATGGAGCCTGGCACCTATGGAGAGCCACTAAAACACTAGCAAATAGGGAACAATTAAAAAACTTAGAAACAAAACAAAAAAACTATTCTTCTGGATAAAAGTAATTATTTCCTACAACTGCAAAACAAGCATCTAAACAACCCCAAAAAGTTCTTGGCAGGAATAAATAAACTACTCCACCCTGGCAAACCCTCCATCCCATCTCCAACCTCCACAGCCAATATCGCAGATATACCTGACTCATTCAACAAATACTTCATAGAAACCATCTCCAAACTAGTTCAAAACCAACCCACTACTACCACCACCGCTTTCCCCAAACCTGTAGTTAGACCCAAAACAACCTTCTAATTCAAACGCATCCCCACCAACTATGTCAAAAGATTACTAACAAAACTTAAACCTACCACCCTAGCAGCTGACTGCATCCCTGCATAATACCTACAGTTGGCAGCTAATGAACTCACCTACCCAATCTCTATCCTCCTTAACAGATCCATATCCAAACATACCATCCCACCAACCTGGAAAACCTCCTACATTATCTCTCTACACAAAGGTGCTACATCCACCAACCTCTCGAACTATCACCCAATTGCCATCCTGTCCCCACTAGCAAAAATACTTGAAAAATGCATACATCACCAACTTGTGCCATACCTACTTAACCAACTTCTCTCTCCCACACAACATAGATTCCACCCCGCCCACAGTACAACCACAGCTCTGCTCTCTTTCACAAACCACATCAACCAAAACAGGCACTTAGCAAACTAACATCTGCCATTTTCTTGAACCTGTCAAAAGCCTTTGACATGGTCAACCATCCTAAATTACTCCACTCCCTCACTGATCTGGGCCTTAGTAATCATGTATTAGCCTGGTTTCAGAACTACTTACATGGAAGGCAACAAACAGTTTGATGGGACAACAATCTATCTTCACTGCTACCCATCACTACCGGAGTCCCACAAGGGTCCATTCTAGGACCCCTTCTATTCTCCATTTTCACTAATAATCTCCACAACATTTGCCTAGATGCAACTGTCATACAATATGCAGATGACTCAACAGTCATCAGCTCAGCCAATGATCCTCATGAACTCCTCTCTATCACCCAAAAAGCCTTCCAATCTACCGAAACCTGGTTTCTTAACAAAAACCTATTATTAAATCCCCAAAAGAACAAACTGTTGATATTCAAACCAAACAAATCCACCACAATGCCCAACACATTTAATATTGTGTCCAGACATGGAACTATCATCTCTCCAGATACTCATACTAAATTACTAGGGCTTACCATTGATAACAACCTCAAATTCTATCTACATATAAATTCAACCATAAAAAATATCTGTAAAAAACTCGGCAGTCTTTACAAAAATAAACCATTTCTAACTCAACCTGCCAGGATAACCATAGCTTAAACTCACCTCCTCTCCACAATATTCTATGCCACAACCATCTTTACCAACCTACAATTGTGAAGCTCAACATCTGCTACAATCAAATAGCCAAATTTGCCACTGGTGCCCACTACCGAGCCCACCACTGTCACTTGCTATATCAACTTAATTGGCTTGAGTTCTCTAATCTCCTATCATTCCATAAGCTTTCTTTTGCCACAAACTCCTAATACTTCCAGATAAAACTCCAGCACTGTCCAACCTACTAAAACTATAAACCAATCTCAGACAACTTCGCTCTAGTGATAAAAGACTTGTCAAAGTGACCAAAAGCAATAACACAGCAGGTGATTCCCTCTTCCAAAACTACATAGGCAAAATCTGGAACTCCTTACCTTCTGCCATTCCCACTGCTGACTCAAAGGTTTCATTAAAAAAATGACTCAAAGAACACCTAAAGCTCTCATGGATTTGCAACTGCTCCCCCCCAGTTAGACATCCCACTCCCAACCTCTTCCCCATTCTTTTACTCCCTGTCACATCTTCCCTGGATGCAGAATAGTAACT